>NC_045448.1:877970-894418 GCF_002776525.5 Piliocolobus tephrosceles | reverse complement strand
TGGCACAGAGAAGGCAGGTGGGACAAGGTGGGTTCTGGTCCAGGCCCCACAAGAGCAGACGCCAGGGCAGGACTCGCTGCGCAGCAGATTCCGCGAGGGACCCTGGGCACGAGAGAAGCAGCAAGGCCATGGTAGGGAGGGGTCCGACACTCACAGGACGGAAGAAGCAGGGACTAAGTGGGACCAGCCAGGAGGAGCTGGGCCCAGCTCTTTAGCCAATTTTTACCGGGCACCTAGTATGTTCCAGGCACTATTTCAGCCCGTCAAAAACTGTGGAAAAGAAAAAATCAAGGCTCAAATTTTAGTGAAGTTAAAAACTGGCATATTAAATGTATTTCTATTGTTAAAGGTGTAAATATTAGGAGTTGGTCCCAAGGCATACCGTATTTCAATAATAACATTATTATTTCGTGTACATGTATACCAAATATAGATGGTAACCCTGGTCACCTTATTTACTACGTAAAGGTGTGCAAAGCATGAAAATGGACTTGCTCACCTTCCTAATACTTTTCCCAGAAGAACTAATGTTTAGAGAACTGTATATCGTATAAAGAGTTAACTTTTTTGAGCATGCTGCCTTTCTTATCTGTTTGAAGCACATTTTTCTGTCTATTTAATGCAATTTTGAATTTTTTGGGTCATTCCATTTCAATTTTTACATAGCATCTTTTCATTTTCAAAAGTGCTTATTTTGTGATGCTGCTGGAAAAATAGGTTTTAAATTCATTATGTTAATGTTAATCATTTTCAAATAATGAAGTATTTTTTTAAAAAAAAAAGTTCAAACCATAGTCAGGTGATTAATGAAGGATAAATTAAGAAAAACTGCAGTTAGTTTTTGAATAGTATCACACAAAGGAGGCACTCAAACCAGCATTAGAATACAGGAGCAGCATGAGAAATCATGTTACCATGCCAAAAATCATCCATATTCACCTTTTTTGGTTTGAACTATTTGCTGTACCTCCAAATCCCCCATTAGTGGAGGGATCTGTGAACGTGGGATTAGCACAGCATTTTGTCTTGCTGAATGGGCACACTCATTCTCTGATTGAAGGGATGACACTTACCTTTTGTTTTAACGAACTATTTGTTTTGTTTCGTTTTTTCGATTTATGTGCCTCTCCTCAGTCAAATTAGAAGCCAGGACACAGCTCACCGCATCTCCTTTGCAAAGGTATCTGTAATTTTCTTTATTTGGCTTCATTACTTAACATCATGAGGTTGAATAAAGCATATTTGATTTATTATTTTTCTATTTAATTCAAAGATACAGTGAAAACTCAGCATAACCTACTTATTCAAAGACAGGCATAATCAAGAAATATGTTGATCCTATTTGTACCATGGATAAATTTCTTACTTCATCTAATTATTTTTCTGCATTGCAGAGGCTAGTATGGTTTCAAATAATGCAGCTACTCCAGTAACTGGATACAGCGAAGGACACAAAAGAAGAAGCTGAGAGTGATGTGATTAAAGAGAAGGCACAAGGCAGATCCGGGTCCAGACCCGTCACCACGAAACGCATGCTTTCTTGCATGGTAAGAAACTTGTCTTGGGGGCGGGCATGATGGCTCACACCTAAAATCTCAGCCCTTTGGGAGGCCAAGGCAGGAGGGTCGCTTAAGACCAGGAGTTCAAGATCACCCTGGGCAACATAGTGAGACCCCATCTGTACAAAAAGTTAAAATGTCAGCTAGGGGTAGTGGCATGTGCCTGTGGTTCCAGCTACTCGGGAGGCTGGGCAGGGGCACTGCTTGAGCTGGGGTGTTTGGGGAGCTCAAGGCTGCAGTGAGCTACGATCATGCCACTGCACTCCAGCCAAAAAACTAAAACTAAAATAAGAAATGTATCTTAAGTTACCAGTATTTCCACATTTCACTGAAGAACCAAGGAGGTCTAGGTTGAATGGTACAACTCCATCCTTCTCAATGGAAATTGTGAAATGTGATTTTTCCATCTGCTCATCTGGGAAGAAGTACTGCTGTTCTAAAAAGTAAATTATCCTAAGCAGCTACACATGGAAGTGTGTTTTCTACAAACCCAGCCTGGCTAAAAGCACTTCCTTTCTCTGAGCAAGCTCCGCTGCCATGATCGTCTCAGCACAGAGCCAAACAGCCTGTCACTATCTCAGACCCACTCACTGGGAATGTACTCACATTTCAGAATAGGGGAAGAAATGAACTCAAAATGACATGAGAGATCTCAGGAAACAAAACAACAGACACAACATAAGCCCAAAAATTAAGAAAAAGAATAAAATGCTCAATTAAAAGACATTGCAGAAAACCCAATAACTGAGAAATTCAACTGGCTAATCCTACCATTCTGAGAAAGACAATGAGAATGTAATATTCCCTGGGCACACAGTGGTGTGTTAACTCCCAGCGCGGTACTAACGCAGACGCTACGTGATAGAAAAGCTCACAGACGTGGTTCATCTCCACGGGTGTGGTGGCTCACGCCTGTAATCCTAGCACTTTGGGAGCCTGGCCAACATGGTGAAACCCCAGCTCTACTAAAAATACAAAAAAAAAAAAAAGTTAGCCGGAAATCGCTTGAACCCCAGAGGCAGAGGTTGCAGTGAGCCAATATCATGCCACTGCACTCCAGCCTGGGCAACAGAGCAAGACACCACCTCAAAAATAAAAAATAAAATAAAATCTAATCATACTTTCAAACCAACAGCCTCCCGGGGTGACAGCTTAACATATAAAACAAAATAAAGTTGGCTTTATTTACCATGATCATTTCTCATTTACTAGAAACTCTGGCAATATCAGTGAGCTAAAGATTTATATCAACAGAAAATGGCGATAAAATCAGAAATCACAAATTACTGTGATCAGCACTATCTACAGTAGCTGGCAGCATTCGTGGGAGCTGCCCGTCCAGGCGGGAAGTGATGGGAACAGACAAACCGAGGGCTGTGCCCTGCAGTGGCAGGGAGCAGGCAGGCAGGTGAGCGGTTCCCGGACCATGAGCAGGCAGTAGGGGCAGTCCCCTTCAGAACCCACAGCCATGCCCGGGAACCCTCAGAGGTCTCCATGCTCCCAGCTCCTCCATGAGGCCAGAGTCCTCTGTCTGTAGCCAGCTGAACCCTGAGTTCCAGGGCTCACCTGGGAGACAACAGGAATCCAATCTCACCAACCAGAAAATAAGGCACACATGACCCTACCCTGAAAAGCCCCGTGCACTGAAGCATTCCCAAGAAAGGAGAGCAGGGGAGAGCAGGCAGCCTGAGCTCCCAGGAGAACTGTGGGGCCCAGAAGCCCAGCATTCCCCGCTGTGGGACTCTACCAGGGGACAGGCCTAGCTATCAGCTGAGATTCCCAAGCAATGCTGTCACCCTAGTCACAGACGCCTGAGCCAGCGGAGCAAGGACGGGTGCTGCTTTCGAGACAGAAGAGCAAAGGACCAAAGGAGCATGTCATTAACAGAGGCTCCTCCTATGGGAACACCTGCCCAAAGCCTCTCCAGTGATACGGAAGAACCTTAAGCAGGGGGTTGACGGTAATTGATGGATATTTCTTAGCAAATTATGAAAATTATCATTTTATAATGAGAATTCTAAAAGCAAGATAGAAGATTCTATCTTGAGGATGAGTTTGATTTACAGAATAAACACCAGAAAAAGCCGGAAGGAAATCTATGAGCTGCTAGTCAGGTATAGACCAGGTCACAGGAACTTTCCTTCCTTGTACTTTTCCATCTCATATGCATTTTCAGTACGGATACCATGCCACTATTCATACAAACGTCAAAGGAATAAAGGAAATATATTTACTCCAAAGAAGGTGACAGATTCAAATCGTATCCCTGAAGGTTCCCTCCAGCTGCACAGCGGCACCCGAAACGCAGCCTCCAGCCCTGGGTCAGCAAGGCAGGGCCTGCAGGATGCAATTCTGTGACCCTGGCCTGCTCCGTTCACTTTCTCCATTCGGCCTGAGGCCAGTAAAGCAAAAGCCCCCTGAGACTTTGCACAGTCCACTGTGGTAACACCACACCCCCAGGCAGTGCCCTGCACCAGGTGACCCTAGCGCAGCTGAACCCTGGACCTCCCTCTGACTCCAGGCCAGTGTGTGCGGACCCCTCCCCATCCATGGAAATTACAAATCTAAAAGCATTCCGATTCCACCCTGATAAAAACAAAAGAATCTGTAGGTCACGACAAAATTTGATAAAGCTTTGGAAGAAAACAATTGCGATACATAAAGCTCATAGCATTTTCATAGGTCTGTGCTGCTCCCCTCCTCAATTCAATAAAGAAGAGTCACATAGGAGAATGTTTACATCCCAACACTTACAAAGCTCGTAATTCACATATGCAGCTGTTTCCTAGTGGGTTTGTATCTTGTTCTGATAGGAAAGCTTTCAGTTTACCTCTTTTCAGCTACTAGCTTTTCCTCTTTATTCGATTACTAAATTTACAGTATTATTAACATAGAAATTAACTTTTTGATATAACTAAATCTTATATAAGGTTTATACATTACAAAGTATATTATGATTTGCTCTACTTCATTTTTGTTGCTACAAAGAACAAATATTTTTTATATACAGAGAGTGGTCTTATCTGTGTGTGTCATTATCCTTTATTATCTTTTGTTATTAGCAGCTTCAGAGTTTGGTTCTAATTTCTTAACTCTTAGCCAAGCATCATTGTTTTAGATATCGTACTATCCCAAAATTTTGACTGTCATAAGGCATGTTTGATACTACAACTCCTAACATCAAAATATTAAAACACGTAAGAAATAGTACATTTTACTGCACTACATCTAGAAAGCTAAAATAGAAAATAATTTGGAAGTCCACATGATTTTTTTCATATCTCTCTGGATTTCAAATGAACCACTTCTTAAAAAATACCATTTATTTAGATTATAATGTATTCTAGTTACAAATTCATGTTCTCAATATCTTTCAAATTCTTAACACCAATTTAGATAATGGTGACTTCAGAGGTTTCTTTGTTTTCCTTTTTAAAGCAGTTACAGTATAGGTAATTGACAAAGCTTCTGCTAGTTCAGCTTCAATAAATTTAATGTCATATCTCTGCAGAGTTTTTGTTCATGAAAAATCCATCTTGAAGCACCAAATCTGGAGAATATCACATAGCACTCTGCATGATCTCAGCATCGTTTTACTGCTGTGTGTGGGGAGGGGCTGCACCAGCCGTTGCCATCTACTCGACTTACGAACCTGTTCCCATTTTGTACTACAACCTCAATTACAATAAAACAGTTGTATATTCCTCCTGATTCTGATTTCCTAATTCCTGCTATCTTTTTGTCTCACAAGAAATGACCACTTAAAGGAAATGCGTTTGGGGCCATTTTTCAGCCTTTGCACGTGGGATAGAGACGTCTCTCTCCCAGTCAGACCCTCAGGGGCTGCAGCCACCATGGGGACCACCCCTCACCTGCCTTCTCTACAGTCTTCTGTGTAAATGGGGAGCATCAGCAGTACCCCAGAGGTGTTAAAGGAATGAAGCCCTCCAAAGAGCTCTTAGTACCTAATATAGGTTAGCAATTAGGTAAGTACTTCTAGGGATTCTGGGCTCAAATTCCCCATATTTCTAAGAAGATATTCCCTAAAAGCTGTATTATTTACCTAAAAAGACTGATTAGCTTCCCACGGCTGCTATGACAACATTTCCTCAAACTTAGTGGATTAAAACAATGCACATTTATCTTCTCACAGTTCTGGAAGCCAGAAGTCCAGGATCAAATTCCTCCAGAGGCTCCAGGGAGCCTCCTTCCTGCCTCCTCTGGCTCTGGTGGCTGCAGGTGCCCCGGCCTGTGAATGCGTCTCTCCCGTCTCAGTCTCAGTACCAGCCTCGCCTTCTGTGTGCCGGTCTCCAAACTCCACATCCTCTCACTTATAAGGACATGTGGACTTGTATTTAGGGGCCACTTAAATAATGTAAGGATCCTTCACCTAAGATCCTTAACTTAAAGACACACGTTGCACGACCTCATCTGTAGAAGAGGGAACACGTTTTAGCTGTCCTATGCTGTGTCGTGGCTGCTTGTCTAGAATTTGCCTCTCAGGTAGTCAGGGCCCCACTGGCCTGGTCTGAGAGGTGTTCTACTCTTATTTTTATCTTTAGCCTCCAGCTCAGTGTGTGGCAATTAATAGGTGCTCAATCATTCTTCTCTAAATTCTGTGTGTCTGTGTCTGCACGTACGTAAGGTGCATCATCATAAAGCACTTCTCCAAATGGCACTTAATCGTCGCCAAACCCCCACCTTGCGAAAGGAGGCCTGAGACGCAGAACTACTTCCCACCACCGTTCCCCATCCCTCGCTCCCCCTCAAGCACGGAGGTCGTAATATCTCTAGTGTTTCCGAGGAGGTGACACAAAGGCTGGACTTTCTCTACCTTGCTACAGACCACGATCGTTTTAGGAATAAAACCAGACTTGGATTTCTTTCAAGACCATATGACCTATGCTAACTACGACCAAGTCAGCACACGTTTCTAAAAACACTGCATCTAACTCATCGGGTTCTGGATGTCCCCAGGTTTAAGGTATAAGAAGTAATTTCATATTCCTCAGTACAAAATGAAAACTTAATAATGTAAAAAGGCAAACTGATAGAGCCATTTGGTAAAATATAATTATCTGCAGAGAAATCATTAAGGATAATCTTGAGCAGGATACAGCTGAGAACCAGAATAAATCATATTTACCATTAAACTTACGCTGATGTGAAAAATTAAAATCAAAACATAGCTATTCTAAAAATACGAAAGCACAATTTTACTTAAATCCAAACAAACTGATCATAAATACAAAATAAATTCTCAGTTCAAAACCAGAAACGGAACTTTCCCTCTTGTTCATAGAAACACATACATCTAATTCAGATATATAGTTATTGGCTCAACTGACTCATGGGTCAGCACCACGCAGCGGGGCAGAACCGAGTTCCCCAGGCCATGTCCTTCTGAAAGCAGCCCCTTCCACGGGCTCACAGCAGCACAGGACCCAGGTCCCACTTCCCTTCTAGAGGCCCAACCCAGATGGGCCCATTCACAGCCACGGGTGGACCGGGGCCCTGGGGGAGCAGATCCCCTGCAGGAAGGGGCGTAGGTCGGGGGGCAGGTGCTGTGCCAGGTGAGATGCAGCCTCCAGGAGAGGCAGCTGAGCAAAGGCCCTGGGCTGAGGCAGGCAGTGCTCCACACGCCCAACCGAGGTGTGTGAAGGCCCCAAGTGAGGAAGGATGCACCCACGGGGCCTGCGGTTATGCTCCGGCCTGGGAAGGCCAGAACACAACCCTGTTCCGGCCTGAGCTGCAGAGAGGAGTTTTGGAAAGGAGCACGCAGAATGCCCAGCAGGGGCAGGGGTAGGTGCAGGGCAGTGGCAGGAGCAGGGGTAGGTGTAGGGCAGGGGCGAGGGCATGGACAGGGTAGGGGCAGGTGCAGAGTGTTTGGCGCAGGTCAGAGGCAGGAGTGGGGGTGGGGGCAGGGCAGGGGCAGGGGCAGCGGCAGGGATAGGCATGGGGCAGGGGTAGGGGCAGGAGCTGGCATAGTCACAAGGGCAGGGGGTGGGGCCAGGGCAGATGCAGGGGCAGGGGCAGGCGCAGGGAAGGCTCTGAGGCAGGGCTGGGGACAGTGGCAGATGCGGGGCCCTTGGCCTCCTGGGCACCAGATTCTAAAAGGAGGGTAGCTGGGACCCCAGACTACCAAAGGCCTCCCCGTTCGGAGTGAGAGGATTTGCTGCCAAATCCAGAATACGTGATGATTTTGCTCAGAATAACGGGCAGCTGTATCCCACTTCACAAATGCACAAATGCAGATTATTTTCTAAACACCAGCTCAACCAACAGAAATGTTCTCCCATGGAATCTGAGTGTGTCCCCATGGCTGTGCCCTTACCTATAATAATTTATTAACTAAACAATAAAACATCTGCAACTATAAGCACTCTTTACAGAAGTGGAATGTAATTCTTGCACAGGATTTGTCATTTAAACTATTTTGATGAAGGTAGGAGTAATCACAGTGACTTCCTGGTCAGTCCATACCTAGAGGCCACTGCCACTGGCTGGGTACAAGAAGAAAGTTTGCCTTCTGGAGCTGGGGTCCAAATAAAAACAAGAGGAAAAGTAAATGTATAAAATGGAGGCTAAAAAGCACATGATATTGAGGACACTTGATTCTAATGTTCTATGTGATTGTTTTTATAATAACACAATTCGGTGCTGTCATCAAATGATGTTCATCCAAATGTCGAGTGAATGCTGGTGCCTCCCAAAGTTGACACTCAGAATCTTGACAGTGGAGGGGCACCTTTTTCATTCACAGTAATGCGGGTTGTTGCAAAGTAACAGGCCACGCAGTGATCTAGGTTTCAAGTCAAGAGAAGTGAATGACATGCAGTTGCTTTACAAAGGGTAACAGATAAAACAGATTTAAAACTTAGCAGTTTAGGAGTTAGCAGCCTCTGAAGTGTAATACTTTATGCACTAAAAATATAACTTTACATTTTATAAATGTTTAGAACACTATCCCCTAAATAAGAAGCATATTCACTTTCTTAAATCCAAAGTCTTCGCTAAATTAAAATGTAGTTAGTTTATAATAATATTTATAAGATGTAAAAATGTAGACTCCTTAAAAAGCAAACTATTTTACCATGTAATTCTAATTGCAAAATCACATCCTCATATTCACAGCACTGTTAATAGTATTTATTAAAGTGTGCAAGGGGGGAAAACAGGAAGGTTCAGGTTGATGGGGTGAAGAAGCAACATGGTCCCTGGAAGGCAGCCAGAAATGGGTGAGCTTTTGGGGGCCCTTCTTGTTTAGAGGGGCAGAGGATGAAGAGCCAGAGGCTGGGGTCAGTCCTCAGGTGAGGGATTATGCCCACATAGGGGAGCTTAGCATTTAATACAGAAATAGAAAAGAGAACCTCGGCTTCCTGAGTTTTACATCAAACTTTAGTATGGACTGGGGGAAAGTGACATCTAGTGTTAGCTGAAAATAATCCAAAGTCGACTATTCAAAACTACAATCATGACAACATGCAGTAACCAGCTGGACAACAGTAACAAGTACACACCAGTTCAAGGTACATTTTCCATGAACTCCTGAGTGCATTTTTCCTCCAAAAGCATGTTTTTAACCTTCCTTGTTGTGTCTCACTTGACAAAAATACCTCTAGAATCTAATTAAAGAGCGAGTTTCTGAGGGATTTGGAATCAGATGCAAAGTGACCTTCAGAACCCAAGCACATATTCCACAGGTGAGAAGCCAGAGCCAGAGAGAATGGCAGTTCCCGAGGTGGGGGTTATCTGAGCTCCCTGGAACCCTGATCTCCCTCCTTCCCTCTCCATTTCCACAAGCACCTGCCTGTGCCTGCCCCTTGCCCAGCACTGCAGGAGCTAGGGGTGTGCAGCAGAACCTGAGAGCAGCTCCTCTTTGGGGTCCCTCATGCGCCTGTTGTCACATGCTACATGAGCTAACAGGAAAGCCAGAAAATCACACTGCTAAGTAAGTCTATCCTGAATATACCCATTTAGTAAATAGAGGGCCTGTGGTGCAAACACATCCTCTCTCACTGAGAACTGCAATGCCAGCCCCTCCGCCAACTCGCTCAGAGCCTCATGGGGTATCTTGGGAAGGAGATCTAAATTAAAACTGAAGCTTAAATGCTTTGTCTACAGTCATCAGCCATAAAGATATCCAGAGACAAGAAGTTGTTGCTCTACATACACCATTCAGAAAACACGGCAATTTTAACATCCCATATGGGGGGGAAGGCACACTTTTCTTAATTGAACCTCGTTCAAATATTTATTGGGGAACATGTCTCCATGTCTCCTGGTAAAATCAGGTAATTGCCTGCTTTATAATGCGTGAGTTTTGCTTATGATGTCATAGACATCAACAGAAATTCTACAATTGAAATGAAAGATGAGTCAGCAAGGATGAGAAACATACCCAAAGCATAGAAGGAATGGGTAACCTTCTCAGGAGGTCAGAGGATTCATTCATCTCATGCAGCAATTCCTATCTGTAAACAGATGATTAAGTGGTGCCCTCAGCAAATGCACTTAAAATGACCTAATGTGCTCTCCCCTTTCAGTGGGCGAGCGCATCGTATAAATGGGCACGTTCCTAGCTCATGCCAAGGATTCTTCCCGTGCCCCAGACGGAAGAAATGTTGTCATTTAAAAGCAGCAAATATGCTGTAAACATCAACCAACAGTAGTCTTTGAAGCTACAAGCAAGACACACTTAGCACATTGTACTACTGAGGGTTGTCTGCCCGTGGGATTTTAGCCCCAAAATCAGGTATGGTCAGAGACAGAGCTCCATGAACTGACTTAACTTAGAAAAAGACATTGGGAACAGGCACGTGAAAGGGGACACAAGACAGTTCTGCTACTGAACAGGAGACCTTCAAACGTGGCCAAATTCCATGATTCAGACAAGGAGTCATGATAAAAGAATGTGCACAGTTTCGACTCCAGATAGAAAAAAATATGACTAGAAAGGTAAGATTTAGAAAAGACTTTCATCTTTTTCCAGTTAAAAGCACCAAGTTCTCTTCACTGAAATGATGAAATAATTACACAAGTTGAATAATATTATGCAGTTATGGTAAGAAAATAATTCTGCACAGTTGTCTCTGCCATTCAGTAAGGATGACATCGTATGCTAAGAACATTCAAGACAAACCTGCCAACACCGATACTTAACAGATTCATTTTAAATAAATAAGAATCTGAGCTAACATGACCATGTCTAATGTCTAAGGTAGGCTAAGGTGTCTAAGGTACGCTCAGCACCTACCTAATTACTTATGACTGCAAAGTTAGAAGTCGTGGTCTTAAAACGCTCCAACGTATTGTAATAATTGGCTTCCAACGCTGAAAAAAAGTTTCTTTCAAACACAATTCAGATAGGCTGTTTCAAATAATCAAGGTCCTTATTACAAAGAAAGCACCAATCACATCTTGTAGCAAACAGGTGAGCAGAGGCCACCCTTGACTGGAAAACATCAAATTCAGCACCTTAATTAACACTGAGCACAAATGAGAACATTTACTAGAATACGCGCAGTTGCTGCATTTGTTGACGTTATTGCCAATAACTCATCAAGTGGGTCAATTATGAAGTATGATGAATCCTCTTCAAAGCTTCTGCTATAATTACAATGATTAAAAGCAAGACTTGCTGCAAGAATGTCTCGAGAAAAACGCACAATTCCTAACCATGGGAGGGCATCATCTTAAAGCTGAAGGCAGTGACCAGACGGAAAGCTGTGATTCCAGAGCGCCTGCAGTTTTTACTGCAGTTTATTTCCAGGTAATCCCCGCATATTTTCTCGGGTTTGATTACCATGGGCAACAGTGGGATGGCTATTCATGTTACAAAGTACGTCAAGAAATAAACACCCACATGTTACATGAAATCTAATTTTCATATTTTGTAGTAAAAGCCCAGAAAGGTACGACTTGAATGAAGAAGATGCATCCATCTCTATAATTTTTTTTAACATCACACAGTAGCTACAACCACTGTCCTAGTTTAGAATCATTATTTTGACAACAGGAATGTGTAGCAGCCCTCAACCTGTGGCCTTCTGAACGGCCTCTCTGCTGTCCTATTCCTGGTGGCTCCGGGGACTGGGAACTCCTGGGGAAGGAACCCGAAAGCAGTGGCTGTCAATGCATGTTCATGAACAGCCGCGCTCCCAGGCAGCTTCCTAGGGCTGGGGTGGCCACGTGCTCCCTTAAACTGTTTTCACAACTTGGGGCTGTGCTGTGGGTGGCAACTTGAAGGTTTCCAAGAACTTTTCGTTTTTCTTTGAACATTTGTTTTCTGTCAATCAATAGTTTAGTTATTTAAAAGAAAGAAAGTGGAGAGGGAGTTATTTAGGGTAAGAAGTAGAATATACTGCAAAAAAAGAAAACCGTATTACCCAGTTGGCGTCCCAGCGGCTCCCCGAATGGCCAAGAGCCCCCAGCACCTGCCGAGGCCACGCCACGCACCTGGCCAGGCTCACTCCAGCCAGCTCAGACCTGGCCTGGGCGCCAGAAGGCTGCAGGGGGGACGCTCCGGTCCGCACCACCCCCTGGGCCCAAAGGAGCCGCTCCTGGGAAGGAATGTGGGGCCGATCTCAAATTCCAAATTCTGGAAAGCGTTACCTCCCACGCAGTTTAGGGAAGCCCGGGCACCTCAAAACCAAGCCTTGCAAGACATTCGAAGAGCAAAGCCTGCAAGTTTCCAGTAAGACACTGGGCTGGAGGGAGCAGAGCGGCCGGGGGCAGGTGCCCATTGCGTCCCGGGGCTCCGGCGTCCACCCTCCGACCAGCCGCCCGCGGAGACAGGGAGGGGTCGCGGGGAGCGAGGTGGGCGTGGAGGGGGGAGGGGTGGAGGGAGGAGGGCGCGAAGGAGAAGGAAGGGGGCCGGGGCTGCGGGGGCGCGGAGGGGCCGCACTCACCCGCGCAGGCACCAGCAAGCAGCCCGGACGTCCGCGGGGGGCGGCCGGGGGCGGGGGTCCCTCGGTGCTCATCGCAACCCCTGCGGCTGGGTCCGCGCTCCGGGCCGGCCGAGCTCAACGCCAGAGCCCCGCCCTGGAGCCAGGAGCCTGGCGTGCGCGCCCCTCTGCCGGCTCCGGCTCCAGCTCCGGCTCCACCGGGGCGCAGAGCAGGGGAACCCGAGCTCCGCCCGCCGCCCGGGAGCGCCGCCCACGCAGACCCGCCCCGGGTGAAGGAGGGGCCGGGCGCGCACCCGCGGGGAGGGCGGCGAGCGCGGATCCGCCGGAGTCGGGAGAGGGGCGCTCCCACGGGGCGGGAAACCGGCGCGCGACTCCGGGGACAGTGCCAGGATGGGGGGACGGGGCGCTCCCGCGGGGGCGGAGGGGGCACCGTCGCGGGGCCGGCGGGCAGGCTGGAGGCGGGGAGCGCGCGCTTCTCCCCGGGCTGGGTCGCCGAGGTCCGCGGCGCACGGCGGCGGGCGGGTGGATGGGAGCGGGGGGCGCCTCCGCTCCTCTGGGGCGCAGACGGGCGCGCTGTGGACCGGCTTGACGACCCCGCCCCCCGCCCCACCTCCCTGGCCAAAGGGTCTCGGCTTCTCCTCAGGGACGTTTCCAGTCCACAGCCTCGAGGCCCGCGGGTTCTCCCGGCCTCTCGGAAGCCCCCGCACGTGTGCCCGCCGGCCGCACCCTCGGACCTGTCCCCACGGCGTCTCCCCAGCCCTGGGAGAAACGGCGCCGGGCCGAGGATGTCCTGCCCCAGAGAAAAGCTACAGAAGCTCCACTTCCCGCAACCCCGCTCCCCTCCTCCCCCAGCCTGCCTTCCCGCCCCCGAGCCGGGCCCCCATCCCGCCTCCGGTCCGCGGAGTCTCGAGGACCCGGCGCTCGGCGGTGCCTTCCTGGGGCGCATGCGGGGGCTGGGGCTGGAGCGGGGAGACCGGGTGGGGAGGGGACCCCACATCTCAGGCGCCCGCGGAGGCGGCGGTTCCCGCTGTTCGTTCAGGTTTGCGCCAGAAGGCGCCTCACAGATGCAGTATTGGGTTTGGTAGACTCAAACCGTCCTGTTTTAATGTAAATGAAAGTAAGTTTAGGATAAATTCCAGTGCGGCGGGGGAGTGGGGGGCATACTAGGCTACCCACTTCTTTAAAAATGTGGGTATTTTCCTCCCTTTCCAAATCCTCGGCCCCGCAGTCCTCCGGCCCAGGCACGAGCGCGCCTCGCGGAGGCCGGGATGCCCATTTCGTTCCCGCTCCACGGCGAGGAAAAGCAGCGAAATCTGAGGTCTTCAGAGGTTAACCCTATCTAGGAAAAGAATGTGACGCATTGTAACCAAATGAATATTGAAAAATCGCTGTTAAACACTTTACTTTTTCTGACTCCGGCTTACTTGACTGCTGAGCAGACCTGGGTTTCGAACACACGCCTTCCCCATTTCGCTATTCTCTGTATTCCTGTTGAGCCTGCACGGCAGTCGGCCGGCACTTCTTAGCACTTGGTTTACCAGAGGACGAGCTCTTGAATCGCAAAAATCAGGTCTTTCTATACCTGGCTCAGTGCCTCTTACAAAGTATGCTTCTTGGGTGAATTGGTAAGAAATATTGTACTATTTTTTATTTGTAGCAAAACCAAGAATAAGAAAGGAAAAGTACAAGAAATATTGTTTGCCTTCAAGTTGCATTTTTAAAAGAGTGTGCATATAATCTCTGAGAAATTAAATGTCTCCAAATACACAAAGATATTGTCTTATTAACTTGAAAAGGGACATTCTATTCCAGGACCTGAAGAAGGAAAAACAGCATGTTGCATGCATGAATGTTGACTTTGAGAGACAGGTGTTTGTTAAAATTTTATCATTAAATGAATAGACGCATATATGTTTGTTTTCAGACCAAAGGTAATTGTTAATTCATTTATAAAATAATGTAGTTTTGGGTGAAAATCCCTGGAATCCTTTCTATAATAAAATGTTGTGATTCCAGGACATCTTAGGCGCTCCGGGGCTACTTTTGAAAGGCTGATTAATGCAGGTTTTAACTGCACATCTGCTTTTATGCATCTGTGTTAGGACTGCACGTAAGAGTTATTTTGCTTTATTTTAAATACTAGGGTTCTCCTGCAATAACAATAACAATAAAAACACTGACTATCCTGAAACTCCACGAGGGAATGTCTCCCATGAGGTTACCAAAATTCAGCTTTCTGGTTTTTGTGATGAGTATAGCTTTGATTCTGAGATGTGTCTAAAATGAGTTGCAGTTAGTGTCTCTTCATTAACTTTTAACTTTGAAATAATTCTGAATTTACAAAAACTTTGTAAATGTAGTACAAAAAACTACGGTAACCTCTCATCCTCAGGGGTATGTTCCAAGACCACCAATGGCTGCCTGTTACCGTGGATAGTACTGTGTGTATATATATGTGTATATATAATATGTACATACATAATATATGTGTGTTATATATGTATATATTATGTATATATAATAGATGTGTGTGTTATATATTATATATGTACATACATGTATATATGTGTATATATTATGTGTGCATGTATATGTATATAGTATATATGTATATGTTGTATGTATTATATATTATGTGCATATATAATATATACCATATTATATAGTGTATATTATATATTGTATATGGTATATATTATATGTATATATTATATATGATATATATACACATATATGTATATGTTATGTATTTATATATTATGTTTATTCCTGTGCATACATACTGGTAATACAGTTCCATTTATAAATTAGGCACAGTAAGAGATTAAAGCAATAAATAAGTAGAACAATTCTAGCAATACACTGTGAGAAGAGCTATTGAATTCCTAATCTCTCTCTTTAAAATACCTTACACTGCACTGTACTCACCCTTTTTTGGATGATGGGAAATGATAGGATGCCTCCTGCAGGCTGAAAGTGAGGTGAGTGGTGCAGGCATTGTGACGGCGTTAGGATGCTACCGAATGTCCAAAGAGCTCAGAAGGAGATCATCTGCTCCCTGTGATCCTGGATCGTCCAACCAGGATGATGTTGATGTTTGGGGATGGTGGATAGTTGAAAATTTTTCCAAAATCTTGGGAAAGAACAGTGTAATTAGGAGGTGTCTCTCATTTTAACTCATGAGAGGAGAGACCCTCTCATGTTGTTTTATATTGTTTTATACTCAAAAAAGGAAAGAGAAGCGAAACTAAAAGCAGGTAGCCCGGCACCTAGGAACCAGACCCCAAACCAGGCCTGGGCCTGCCTGACCTAAGCCTGGTAGTTAAAATTCGACCCCTGATCTAGCAACTGATGTTATCTGTAGATTCCAGACATTGTGTGGAAGGACACTGTGAAACCTCCCGTTCTGTTCTGTTTCACTCTGACCACTGGTGCTCGCAGCCCCTGTCACGTACCCCCTGCTTGCTCAATCGATCACGACCCTTTCACGCCGACCCCCTTAGAGTTGTGAGCCCTTAAAAGGGACAGAAGCTGAGCACCTGAAGAGCTCAGATTTTAAGATGCTAGCCTGTGGATGCTCCCTGCTGATGAAAGCTACTCCCTTCACTATCTCAGTGTCTGAGGGGTTTTGTCCGCCACATTCCTTGGTTCCCTGACTGGGAAGTGAGGTGATTAACAGACGGTGGAGGCAGCTCCTTAGGTGGCTTTAGACTGCCCTGTGGAACATCCCTGTGGGGGACTCCAACCAGCCGGAGTGATGTGGATCCTGAGAGCGCTCCCGGGTAGGCATTTGCCCCAGTGGGATGCCTGGCCAGAGCAGTGTGTGGCAGGCCCCCTTGGAGGATCAACGCAGTGGCTGAACATCGGGAAGGAACTGGCACTTGGAGTCTGGACATCTAAAACTTGGTAAGGCTAGTCTTTGGAACTTGCCCACTCCTTTTGAATGGAATCGTGGCCTGATCACCCACGGTGTGCCTTTATC
>NC_045448.1:855205-877960 GCF_002776525.5 Piliocolobus tephrosceles | reverse complement strand
GGTATTTACCTGCTCCGTTTGAGTGGAAGTGTGGCCTGATCACCCACAGTGTGCCTTTATCGGCACTTTGGTTTTGGTTTTGGTTTTGGTTTTGACTTGGTTTGAATTGCTTGACGGGATTGGTCTTGGGTATTTACCTGCTCCATTTGAGTGGAAGTGTGGCCTGATCACCCATGACGTGCCTGTACCGGCACTTTGGTTTTTTATTTTTGACTTGGCTTGGATTGCTTGATACTTTGGTTTTGGTTTTGACCTGGCTTGGATTTCTTGATTCTCTGATTTTGATATTGATTCTGGTTTGGCGTAAACTGTAAAAGTGTGTGTGTGCCCTTTTCACCCATTCTTTGTTTTGTGGTATGCATGTGGTGTGAGTGTGGTGTTTTGTCTGGAGGAGACATGGGTCAGGCACAAAGTAAGCCCACCCCACTAGGAACTATGTTGAAAATTTTCAAGAAAGGATTTAAGGGAGATTACGGTGTTACTATGATACCAGGAAAACTTAGAACTTTGTGTGAAATAGACTGGCCAGCATTAGAGGTGGGTTGGCCATCAGAGGGAAGCCTAGACAGGTCCCTTGTTTTAAAGACATGGCCCAGGGTATCCTGTAAGCCAGGGCACCCAGATCAGCGCCTGTACAACAGCTGGTTTTAGACCTCCTTCCCCCCAACGGTAGTTAAGAGAACAGCAGCATAAGTGGCTGGCAGAGGCAAGGAAAGACCAGCAGAGAGAAAGAGAGGAAAGAGACAGAGAGAAAAAGAGGCAAAGAGACAGAGGAAAAGACAGAGAGGAAGAGACAAAGGAGGAGTCAAGAAAAGAGAGAGAGAGGCAGAAAGAGAGTAAGAGACAGAGGCAAAAGGAAAGTCAGAGAGAGACAGAAAGTCAAAGAAAAAGAAAAAGAGAAAGAGAGAAATATTCAAGTAGTTAAGAAAAAAAAGTATACCCTATTCCTTTAAAAGCCAAGGTAAATTTAAAACCTGCAATTGATAATTAAAGGTATTCTCAGTAACCCTGTAACACTCTAATACCACTTTGTTGTCAGTGTAAACAAGGGCATATCCCGAAAGCACTGAAGCCTTCCTATTAAAAATCCTTAACCCAGTAACCCGCAAATGGCCCAGATGCATCCAATCTGTAGTGGCAGCTGCTTTGCTAACAGAAAAAAGGAAAAAAAAAGGCGGGGCAGGGGGAGGGAGAATTTATGTAAAAAGAGTGTTATATGCTAAATTCTTGTCCTGAAATAAATTAACTGGTTGTTTAAAGAAAGAAATATTTGTAGTAAGTCAGAAAGTTGAGACATGTCAAAGAATTGTCTGCAAAATTCATGAAAGAAAAAATGTTATAAAAAAAGTTTATGCAAAAAATGTTGTATAGTTTAAAAGTAATAAGGCCTCCTGAGTACTATTGAAGAAACAGTTAATGTGTAAGGTGTATAAGGAAAGTAAAATATACCTTTGGTAAAAGGCTTATAAGGAAGCATAAGAATGTGGATTTTCACCTACATTGAAAGGTTAAAAACATTTATTGTTTTGAAAGCTTAAGCAAGTTTTAAAACGTTAATTGTAAAGAAAATTCAGTGTGTAAACATGTTAGCTAAAGTTAAAAGGTATCCAGTTTTTCTGTGAACTGGACATTAAAGTAAAAACGCAACAGTTTTTTCTTAAAGCACCAACCTGCTCTTTAACAAAAATTATAAAAGGTTAATAACAGTCTATAAAATCTTACCTTATGGTCAAATATTAAAAATTAGATAAATATGTCTACAAGGTTTCATTAAAATTAAGTTTAACATTAATAACACACTAATATAAAGGTAAAATTTATCCTCTCTCGTATAAAAAGCATACAAAAAGCATTGTTAAATGTAAAATGGTATTTGGCTGTCTTTGGTTTAAAAACTAATAAAAATAGGTGCTAAAAAAATTCATTTTACTAGAAGATCATAAAAGTTAAAAACTTAAAACAAACTTTGGCAATTAGGACAGCATACCAAGATGCAAATGCCTGCTTGGAATGGATCAAATATTCCACCTGCACGTTAAACAAAAGCAATTGTTATGCTTGTGCACATGGCAGGCCAGAGGCCCTGATTGTCCGCCTTCCACTAAGGTGGTCCTCTAGTCGGCCAGGCGTGGGCTGCATGGTAGCTCTTTTCCAGGATTCTACAGGCTGGAGTAACAAGTCTTGCCAAGCTCTCTCTCTGCTATATCCCGAAGTCCAGCACCCTGTGGGTCAGCCCCCGAGAGTCATCCAGCCTCTGTCTCCCAACACTAAGTTCACTTTGTGTCTCTCACAACAGGGAAGAAATTTAGCATTCCTTGGAGACCTGAAGGAATGCGATGAGCTTAAGCATTTTCAAGAGCCTATCTATCAGTCAGCCCTTGTTCATCCCCGAGTGGATGTGTGGTGGTATTGTGGTGGACCTTTACTGGGCACTCTGCCAAATAACTGGAGTGGCACTTGTGCTTTAGTCCAATTGACTATCCCTTTCACCCTGGCATTTCATCAACCAGAAAGAGGAAAAATAAGACATCGTAAAGCGAGAGAAGCCCCTTATAGGTCTTTCAACTCTCACGTCCATTTAGAAGCAATTGGAGTCCTGTAAGGAATACCAGATCAATTTAAAGCTTTAAATCAAATAACTACAGGATTTAAGTCAATATTTTAGTAAGTGACAGTTAATAAAAATGTAAATTAGATAAACTACATCTGTTACAACCAACAACAACAAGCTTTTCATGAGTTAAAAGAAAAATTCAGGTCGGCCCCAGCCCTGGGACTACCTGACCTGACAAAACTCTTTACACTCTATGTGTCAAAAAGAAAAAAAAATGGCAGTTGGAGTTTTAACCCAGACTGTAGGGCCCTGGCCAAGGCCAGTGGCCTCTCTCTCAAAACAACTAGACAGGGTTTCCAAAGGCTGGCCCCCATGTCCAAGGGCCCTGGCAGCAATGGCCCTGTTAGCACAAGAAGCAGATAAGCTAACTCTTAGGCAAAACCTAAACATAAAGTCCCCCCATGCTGTGGTTACTTTAATAAATACCAAAGGACATCATTAGCTAATGAATGCTAGACTAACTAGATACTAAAGCTTGCTCTGTGAAAATCCCCACATAACCATTGAAGTTTACAACACCCTAAACCCCGCCACCTTACTCCTGGTGTCAGAGAGCCCAGTTAAACATAACCGTGTAGAGGTATTGGACTCAGTTTGTTCTCCAAGACCTCCGAGACCATCCTTAAACATCAGTAGACTGGGAGCTGTACGTGGATGGGAGCAGCTTCACCAACCCTTGCAAAGTGACTCTGAAGAAGACGACAAGCCCTGCTCCACTGGTGCACGCACGGCCGAAGCATGAGGAAACTCATCGCGGGACTCATTTTCCTTAAAATTTGGACTTGTACAATAAGGGCTTCAACTGACCTTCCTCAGACTGAGGACTGTTCCCAGTGTATACACCAAGTCACTGAGGTAGGACAAAAGATTGCTACAGTCCTGTTATTTTATGGTTGTTATACATGTACTGGGACTCTAAAAGAAACTTGTTTGCATAATGCTATTCTATCCAAGGTATGTAGCCCAGTCTCTAAATGTTGTATTTGTGGAAAAACTGTAATAGATCAATGACCATAAGAAGCCCAAGAATTAGTGCCGACAGACCCAGTTCCTGATGAATTCCCAGCCCTAAAGAATCACCCTGATCATATCTAGGTTCCAAAAGTCTCAATTATTGGACAATATTGCATAGCTAGAAAAAGGGAAGAATTCACTCATTCTGTAGGATGACTTAGTTGCCTAAGACAAAAACCGTGTAATAGTACCACAAAAACAGTTACATGGTGGAGTTCAAACCACACAGATAAAAATCCATTCAGTCGGCCGGGTGCAGTGGCTCAAGCCTGTGTAATCCCAGCACTTTGGGAGGCCGAGACGGGTGGATCACGAGGTCAGGAGATCGAGACCATCCTGGCTAACACAGTGAAACCCCGTCTCTACTAAAAAATACAAAAAAACTAGCCGGGCGAGGTGGCGGCTCCTGTAGTCCCAGCTACTCGGGAGGCTGAGGCCGGAGAATGACGTGAACCCGGGAGGCGGAGCTTGCAGTGAGCTGAGATCCGGCCACTGCACTCCAGCCTGGGCAACAGAGCGAGACTCCGTCTCAAAAAAAAAATCCATTCAGTCAATTTCCAAAGTTGCAGACCATTTAAGCCCACCCAGAATCCCCCCGGGACTGGACGGCCCCCCGGACTATACTGGATATGTGGACACAGAGCCTACGCTGAGCTGCCTGACCAGTGGGCAGGTAGTTGTGTTACTGGCACTATTAAACCATCTTTCTTCCTACTGCCCATAAAAACAGGCGAACTCCTGGGCTTCCCTGTCTATGCTTCCCGCAGAAAGAATAGCTATAAAAAAAAATTGAAAAATAATGAATAGCCCCCTAAGAGAATCATACAATATTATAGGCCTGCTACTTAGGCACAAGATGGCTCATGGGGATACCAGACCCCCATTTACATGCTCAACCGAATCATACGGTTGCAAGCTGTTTTAGAAATCATCACTAATAAAATCGGTCAACCCTTGACTGTTCTAGCCCGGCAAGAAACTCAGGTGAGGAATGCTATCTATCAAAATAGACTGGCTCTCCACTACTTGCTAACAACTGAAGGAAGGGTTTGTAAAAAATTTAACCTTACTAATTGCTGTCTACACATAGATGATCAGGGGCAAGTAGTTGAAGACATAAAGATGTAGCAAAACTGGCACATGGGCCCATGCAAGTGTGGCATGGGTTTGATCCTAAGGCCATGTTTAGAAATTGGTTCCCAGCACTAGGAAGATTTAAAACTCTTATAAGTTGTAATAGTAATAGGAACCTGCTTACTGCTCCCTTGTTTGCTACCTGTACTTCTTCAAATGATAAAAAGCCTCATTGCTTCCTTAGTTCACCAGAATGCTTCAGCACCAGTGTACTGTATGAATCACTATCAACCTATTGCACAAGAATACATAAATACTAAAAATAAGAGTGAGAACTTCCACTAATAAAAAGTGAGGGTCTCAAAGAGGGGGCAAATGAGAGAAGAGAGAGACCCTCTTATATTGTTTTATATTGCTTTACACTCAGAAAAGGAAAGAGAAGTGAAACTAAAGGCAGGTAGCCCAGCACCTAGGAACCAGACCCCAAACCAGGCCTGGGCCTGCCTGACCTAAGCCTGGTAGTTAAAATTCGACCCCTGACCTAGCAACTGATATTATCTGTAGATTCCAGACATTGTATGGAAGGACACTGTGAAACCTCCCGTTCTGTTCTGTTTCACTCTGACCACCGGTGCTCGCAGCCCCTGTCACGTACCCCCTGCTTGCTCAATCGATCACGACCCTCTCACGCCAGCCCCCTTAGAGTTGTGAGCCCTTAAAGGGGACAGAAGTTGAGCACCTGAAGAGCTTGGATATTAAGACGCTAGCCTGTGGATGCTCCCAGCTGATGAAAGCCCCTCCCTTCACTACCTCGGTGTCTGGGGGTTTTGTCCGCGGCTCGTCCTGCTACAATCAAAGTGGTACTGCATAGGCTCTAATCCTTTGGTGACTATAAGGGTGACTTTAGTGCTGTGTGCAATTCAAGGATTATATTCCATAATTTTGCCCTCTACCCTTCGTTCAATTGGAAACACTTGAGCAAATGTCAGTCATGTCCACATTGCTGGTTCTGCTTCAGTTTCTTCTTCACTTTCATCTTCTTCTGTAGGTGACTCAGCGAGTTCTTTCAGCTCCTCATTTGTTACTATTTCTCAGTGGTTCTTCCATTTCTTCATCAAGCATGTTGGCAAACCCTTCAACAACTTGTCTTGCTGTGTAAAGGATTTTCCCAAATTCTTCATCATCCACTGGTTATTCTTTAAAATCATTCATGACTTCACTCCATAACTTCTTCCAGCTGGCATTCAGTGTTTCTGGTTTTAATTCATTTATTACAGTTTTGATGAATGTTATTGTGTCACCAGCAGTGACTGATTTTCAGCACTGCATGATGTCTAGATTGGGGTCTGCGTCAATTGCTGACCAAATTGATGTATGCGGCCTAGACACACTGGACGACGCCCTGGTCAAAAGGCGGGAGCAGTGAGGTTGTACTTGAAGGTAAAAATACAATCCTGGGGCCAGGCACAGGGCTTCACACCTGTAAACTCAGCAATTCGGGAGGCTGAGGTAAGTAGATTGCTTTGAGCTCGGGCATTTGAGACCAGCCTGGGCAACATGGTGAAACCCCATCTCTACAAAAAAATATAAAAATTAGCCGGGCATGGTGGCATGCACCTGTGGTCCCAGCTACTAGGGAGGCTGAGGCTGGAGAATCCCTTGAACCCTGGAGGCAGAGGTTGCATTGAGCCAAGATCATGCCACTGCACGCCAGCCTGGGTGACAGAGTGAGACCCTGTCTCAAAAAAAAAAAAAATACAATATTGGGCTTGTCATTTTTATAGTAAACACATTCAGAATGGCCAGGTACATTGTCTGTTATTAATGAGACTTTATATTCCAACCTTCCCCCTTCCAAGGCTTTGGGAGGAAGTACTGGTGGAACCCTTCCATAAACATGGTGGTTACCACCCACGCTTTCTGGTTGTGTTACCGGACACAAGCAGGTAATGTTTGTTTTTTGAGCATAAGGTTTCCTCTCTGTGTGCACCACGCCTGGCTTGGCCACATGTCCTACAGCAGCACACGGCACAGGGTAAAAAGCCCTTCAGTGTTTTATGCCCTGGGGACTTCTTTGTACTTTCAAGAACATAGGTTCTGGTGTGTATCTTCTTCCAGAAGAGCCTGGTCTCGTTGCAGTTGAAGACTTGTTTTGGATGGCATCCTTTCTCCTTTATCACCTTCAACTCTGCCGGAAATATGGCAGCAGCTTCTTCACTGGCAAACACAGCCTCTCCAGTTTTTGTGTGTTTGTTTCACGACAAGCCCACTCCTAAATCAGTGTCGCTATGCCTCACTTGGCGTGAGTGGCCCAGTGTCACTCACTTCAGGGGACCCACGGGATTGTGCTTTCTGCGCTGGCGTGCCCTCGGTGGGAACACCTTTCCGCTCATGTGTGCCACCTACAAGTTCAGCGTCTTTTTCATCTTAACTAAGCGCTTATCACTCACTGCGGCCATAACGTTTGCAGTTTGAAATGTGACAGCAAAACTAGCATGAATTTCTTTTTTATTTTTATGTATTATTATGTATTTATTTATTTTGAGACAGAGTCTCACTCTCATCGCCCAGGGAGGAGTGTGCAGTGGCACGATCTCAGCTCACTGCAAGCTCCGCTTCGCTGGTTGAAACAATTCTCCTGCCTCAGCCTTCTGAGTAGCTGTGATGACAGGTGCCCACTACCACGTCAGGCTGATTTTTTTGTATTTTTAGTAGAGATGAGGTTTCATCATGTTGGCCAGGCTGGTCTCAAACTCCAGACCTCAGGTGATCCACCTGCCTCGGCCTCCCAAAGTGCTGAGATGACAGGCGTGAGCCGCCCCGCCTGGCTGGGTTTCATTTTCTAATTAGCTTAAAATACCTTCTGGACTAACAGCCTTGTGGTGACATCCTTTGTGTTGCTTGATTTGCTAACTGACCCTGTTCCCCTCCAGGCATAGTGTTAGTTCTGCCACGAAGACCTATTACCTTCCTGTTTCACACTCGGTTACCATTTTGTAACTAGTTTTTCTGCCCGGAGAGGTTTCATTCTT
Source organism: Piliocolobus tephrosceles (assembly GCF_002776525.5). Taxonomy (NCBI): domain Eukaryota; kingdom Metazoa; phylum Chordata; class Mammalia; order Primates; family Cercopithecidae; genus Piliocolobus; species Piliocolobus tephrosceles. The sequence continues at coordinate 870,226 of NC_045448.1, read as the reverse complement.
ACCACACCGGGAATCTTAGCAATTTCAGCATACATTTTTTTCCTTATTAAAGTGAGAACTTTCACTTTTTCACTTAAGGAAGTACTTGACGGCTTCTCTTTGGGATTTCTCTATGGCCAGCATCCTTAGTCTTGTGTTTGGGGCCAATAAGACTTGAACAGAAGCACTGTGCTTCCTGGACAGTCAACTTATAACCCAGACAGCTACTAAGTGTCCGGATGTGTGGCACACAGTGAATTCACGGGACAGAGAAGGCGTGAGGATTCGCCATGCTTCTCAGAACAGGGCATGACTTCACTCTTATGAACTGAGATGGGCCATTTACATCCTGAGAGGGACACAGGTGTCAGCGTTAGGATTTGCCATGTTTGTCAGACACAGTACAACTTCGCTCTTATGAACTGTTTATTTCAGGAAATTTTTATTTAATATTTTCAGACTGCAGTTGACCAGAGGCACCTGGGACCACAGAAAGGCCGCACAGAGCTAGGGTGCTGTGCTCTTGATCTTTCACTCAAGTCCCAAGTAATAGTCTGCTTCTCTATTTATATGCAGATAACTTTCCATGAAACCTGTTTAGTGATTTGCAGAAATAATGTGCCATTTCCATTAAGTACTTAACAAATGTTTCCTAAAAAATCAAAAGCACTGTCATGCATGCATAGAGTATACTCATCACTTCTCTTCAGTACTGGAAGTCCTAGCCTAGCAATTAGGCAAAAGAAGGAAAAAAAGGGCAATCACATTGCAAAGGAAGAATTCAGATTGTCCTTGCTTTCAGAGGAGTTGGTATTACATATAGAAAACCCTAAAGACTCCTTCAAAAAGCTGTTAGAACTAATAAATAAGCACATTCAGTGAAGTTGCAGAACACAAAGTCAACACACAAATATCTGTGGAGTTTCTATACATGAGTAGTGACTAATCTGAAAAAGAAGTCAAGAAAACAAGCCCATTTATAGTAACTCCAAAAAAAGATACTTAGGCATCTATTTAAACAAGGAAGTGAAAGATCTCTGTGCTGAAAACTATATAATGTTGATGAAAGAAATTGAAGAGGACACAAATAAATGAAAAGATATCTTGTATTTGTGGATTGGAAGAATTAATATTGTTAAAAAGTCCATATGACCCAAAGTGATCTACAGACTCAATGCAATTCCTGTCAAAATACCAATGACATTCTTCCCAGAAATAGAAAAAAAAAATTCTAAAATTTCGATGGAACAAAAAAAGCCTAATAGCCAAAGCAATCTTGAGGAAAACAAAAGCCCACACTGAAATAAGAATTCTGCCGGACTTGTTTCTCAAGACAACAGGTCATGTGACTCCACTGATGAGACCAGAAGAAACCAGCTAAAGCCAGCTAGAACCAAGATGGCAACAGAAATGACCTTTGGTTGTACTCACTGCTTATTATTTCTCTAATTATAATGCATTAGCATGTGATAGGCATGCCCACCAGCACCACAGCAGTTTACAGATGCCATGGCAATACCCGGAAGTTACCCTGTAAGGGGCAGAAACCCCAGTTCCAGGAGCTCCCCACCCCTTTCCCTGAGAACTCATGAATAACTCACCACTTGTCTAACATATAATCAAGAAATCACACTAAGACAGCCAGCTAGCAGCAACCCTGGAATTACTCTTCCTATAGGTTTGCCTGCTCTGCCTGTGGAGTGACTCCTTTTGTTCCTTTGTTTCCTTAATGAACTTGCTCTTGCTTTTCTCTGCCACCTCACTTTTGAGTTCTTTCCTGTGCTAAAGCAAGAACCCACTTGGCCTCCTAGGCTGAGCCCCAGTTTTGGAGATCACCCTGTGACAACACCCACTTGACTTCAAAATATAGCACAAAACTACAGTAACTAAAACAGCATAGTATTGGTATAAAAACAAACACGCAGACCAAAGAAACAGAATAGAAAGCCCAGAAATAAATCCACACATCTACAATCAAGTGATTTTTGACAAAGACACCAAGAACACACAGTGGGGAAAGGACTGCCTTTATCAATGGTGCTGAGGAAACTGGATAGCCACATGCAAAAGAATAAAACTGGACCCTTACCTATCACCACTTAAAAGCAACTCGAAATGGATTAAATACTTCAATGTGAGATGCCCAAACTATGAAACTACTGGATTAAATATTTGAATGTGATACCCCCAGACTATGAAAATACTAGAAGAAAACATAGGGTGAACACTTCATGACCTTGGAGTGAGCAAGGACTTTTGGATTAGTCCTCAAAAGCATAATCAACAAAAACAGTACACACAGATGATATTCCAAAAGCTAAGAAGCTCTTGCACAGCAAAAGAAACAATCAACAGAATGAAGGAAAAACTGCCTGAATGGAAGAAAATATGTGCAAATTCTACATCTGGCAAAGGTATATTATCCAGGATATATAAGGAACTCAAACAATAGCAAAAATCTAAGTAATCTGATTAAAAAATAAGACAAAAACCTTCTTAGACATGTCTCAAGAGAAGACATACAGTTGGCCAATGGGTATATAAAAATGTGGTATCAGTATCACTAATCATCAGGGAAATGTGAATCAAATCATGATGATATATCACCTCACACCTGTTAGAATGGCTTTTATCAAAGAGACGAAAGATAAGTGCTGGAGTGGATATGGTGAGAAGAGAACACTTGTCCGCTGTTGTCAAGGATGTAAAGCACCACTACCACTACAGAAAACAGTATCGAATTTTCCCAAACATTTGAAAAATAGAACCACCATATTATCCTGCAATCCTATTACTGGATCTATATCCAAATGATAGGAAATGAGTATGTTGAAGAAATATCTGAACTCCCATAATTATTGCAGTACTATTCACAATAGCTGAGATGTAGAACTACGTAACTGTCCAACAGTGGATGAATGAATAAAGAAAACGGGGGTTGTATATGTGAACTCCAAAAATCCAAGGCAGGTCTCAGTTAAATTAGAAAGTAATATTTTGCAAAGGTTGAGGATACACACCCATGACACAGCCTCAGGAGGTCCTCACAACATATGCCCGAGGTGGTCAGAGCACAGTTTGATTTTATACATTTTAGGGAGAAATGAGACATCAGTCAACATATGTAAGATGAACATTGGTTCAGCCTGAAAACAAGGGACAACTCCAAGCAAAGGCAGGAAGCCTCGAAGCAGGGAAGGGGCTTCCAGATCTCAGATGGATAAGAAGCAGATGGTTGCATTCTTCTGAGTTTCTGAGTGGCCTCTCCAAAGGAGGATATCAGATATGCATTTATCTCAGTGAGCAGAGGGGTGACTTTGAATAGAACAGGAGGCAAGTTGGCCCTAAGCTCTTCCCAGCTTGACTTTTCCTTTAGCCTCATGACTCTGGGGCCCCAAGATTTATTTTCCTTTCATATATACACAATGAGATCCTATTTAGCCATAAAAAAAGAAGTCCAATCATTCGCAACATGGATGAACCTGGAGGACATTATGTTAAGTGAAAGAGACCAGGCACAGAAAGACAATTATCACAGGCTCTTACTCATACATGGAAGCTTAAAAAGTTAATTCAATGGAGGTAGCGAGTAGAACAGTGGTTACCAGAGACTGGGGCAGGAAAAAGCAGGGAACGGGGAGAGCTTGGTTAACAGGTACAAAGTTACAAAGGAAGAAAGTTCTGCTGGCCTATTGCATAGAAGGGTGACTACAGTCAACAATAAGGTATTGTGTCTCTCAAAATATCTAGAAGAGAATGTTTTGAGTCTTCCCACCACAAAGAAATGATACCGTTCGAGGTGATAGATATGATGCGTACACTGATCACATTATGCAATGTGTATGTGTACTGAAACATCACATCCTGCCCAATAAATATTTACAATTGTGTGTCAAACATAAAAACAATTTTAAAATCAGGAAATTATCATTAATACAGTAAAGACAAACCACCTTCAAGCTACACCAATTTTTCTAATAATATATTTTTGTAGCAATAATAAACACACACAATTAACTAACTTTTCCTTTTCTCTACTTTCTCTTCGGGTTCAAGATCCAATTCGGGATCACGTTCTGCCTGTGGTTGTCTGTTCCTTTGATCTTCAGTCTCAATCTTGATACTTTTGAAGAGTACAGGATTTCTTTCAATTTGGTTTGTTTGAACTTTCCTCATTACTGTATTCATTTGTACATTTTTTGACAGGGTATCACAGACGTGTCCTGGTACTCACAGTGCATCACTCCAGAAGGCCCATTGTTAACCTGTCCTGATTCTCGTGATATTAACTTGATCATTTGGTTTAGTGAGTATCTGCCAGACTTATTTACTGTAAAATGAAATCATAAATATTTGAACTTATGGATTAGTAAATAACTGGCTGATAAATACATTAAGTGATTGCTGCAAATATGTTTCCGGTTATTTAATCCTGTACAACAAATCACCCTAAAAGGCAATGGCTTAAAGCCGCTATCATGATTTACTGTCTCACACAGTTTCTGTGGATCAGAAACTCAAAGTTGGCCATCCGACGTGGTTCTGGCTCGGGGGTCTGCGGACATTACCGGTGGGTGTCAGCTGGTACTGAAGTCATAGGAAGGCTGGACAGAGCCTCCAACACTGGGATTCGCAGCAGCCTCACCAGGCTGGAAAGTGGGCATGGGCACCATTCTTGGGTCTCGGTGCTTCACCCCATGGTCCTCTCCACGGGGCTACCGAGCATCCTTACAGAAAGGCTGCAGCTTCCCTTAGAGCAAGGAATTAAAGAGGTGGGGCTTCTGTGCCTTGGCCTGGCCTCAGAAGGCACCTACTATTACTGCCACCCATGGAAACTGTGGGTCATGCTGGCCACCCAAGCCCCTGGGAGACACAAGTACATGGACACCAGCGGCACAGGTCTTCCCAGGTCCTATGAGGGGCCGGCCTGCTGTGCAAGTTGCAAGTGGACACTCAAGTAATCCTTTGGTGGTTCTTCCTTGTATCAGTTACTGTAATGATGGTTGTCAAATGATGACTTTATAATCTTGTCTTTCTTTGGCACATTCATTCTTTGGCATTCTATACCAATGTTCATTCATTCATTCACTGACATCAACATGGACATGTGGATTTCCTTTCTTCAATGGGGTATACTCCATTATTATATTCAGGCTCCAATTGTGCCAGATTTGGCCAAGGAGATCCTCTCGGAGCTGAGGCCTGTGTCCTCTGACAAACTCTCTTCATTCTATGAGGACTTTCTCACTTTCTCTTCCAGGCTCATCTCATCCTTTTCTACCCAATTCCCAGTCTTCTTTCCAAGGAATCTTCTACGCAGCCCGCTTTCCAAGGAGCTCTGATTCTTTTTGTGAAGATTGGCATTTAGAAGTTGAAAGCTAGATGCTGTATGGCCCATTGCTACTGAGCCACCTGACTTCTAGCTCCTCTTAGCAGATAGGGCAGTGAATATATATGTATATTATATATATTACATATATTATATATAAATGTATTAGGGTTCTATAGAGGGACAGAACTAATAGGATAGATACATATAAAGGGGAATTTATTAGGTAGTAACTCACATGATCACAAGGTCCAACAATAGGCCGTCTGCAAGCTGAGGAGCAGGGGACACAGTCTGAGTTCCAAAACTGAAGCACTTGGAGTCTGATGTTCAAGGGCAGGAAGCATCCAGCATGGGAGAAAGATGTAGGCTGGGAGGCTAGGTCAGTCCCTCTTTTCACGTTTTTCTGCCTGCTTGATATTCTAATCAAGCTGGCATCTGATTAGATGGTGCCCACCCAGATTAAGGTGGGCCTTTGCCTTTCCCAGTCCACGGACTCAAATGTTAACCTCCTTTGGCAATGCCCTCACAGACACACCCAGAATCAATACTTTGCATTCTTCAAGTTGACCCCTGGTATTAACCATCACTATATATGTGTATATATATAATTATTTATATTAATATATACTTTTATTCTAATTTTGTATGTAACCTATATTATTAAATAAATATATTTATATTTATATATTATGTATAATATATGTTATATTTATATTAATATACTACATAAGATATATATAAACAGGCATTTGTGTGTATATGTTTATATATGAAAGATGGATATGTATGTATATCAAGAGTTCATACTTACTTCTTCATTTCCAGACCATGACTGCAGTTTGTTCCAGCCATCCCTTCCCTGTAGCTTGATCTCTTTTCTCTTGAAGGCTCTGATTATCCTCAAGTTTATTTACTTCTTTACTCCAGCCTCCATATCTAACCAAGCCGTCAGAATGATGAGTCCTCTGCAGGCCTCAGGTCTGCTGGCTTCAGACACAGAAGTCCCTCTCAGCCCCAGCTCACCTTACACAGTCAGCTCCAGCCAGGTCTGGCCTGGCCTCCCCTCTGTGCTGGCCATGCCTTCCCAGCCACACCACCCAACTGGTGGTTTGCAGACAAGGTGTGGATGCTGCACCAGACTTTATCACCTCTGTCTTTGCTCTTCTGGAGGCTCAACATCCCCTTTCCAGCTTCGTCAGAATGAGGGAGTGCTCCAGGCATATGGCTTCCTTCCACTGTCTCTTCTGCATGGCTGCCCCTGACCAGCTGAGCCCAGTGTTACCCCTCAGCCCTCCCTCGCTGGCCTCAGCATCTGTGTGACCTGTGGTGGTGCCCCCTGCACCGGGGAATTGTGGGAGAATTGTGTCTGCTCTCCTACCTTTGTCTTGAGCAGATCCATCGGTGGTGGTTAAATTGTGTGGGTTTTATCAGAACTCCAACTTGTGGCTTAATTGATAATCTCAAAAATGCTTTTGTTTTCTGTTTATTAATGTTATTATTTCCTTCCACTTTTTACAGGTTTGTAATTTTTTCGATTATTGGAAGTGGTACGCAGAGCATTCATTCTAACCCATTTACTTTTCTAAGATATCCTTTCAATGCTATAATTTTCCTTTCAAGCTCAGTTTTTGTAGTTTTTATAATGTTAACATTTTAATAGTTTTATAGTTTTAGGTGACAAAACTCATATTAACATTTTTTATTCTTTTAACATTTTCAATTCAAAAGGTATTATAATTTTCATTTTGATATGACAATTAAGTCAAATATGCCAGTCACATTTTTCCTATTAGCCTAAAGACTAGTGATTTTTATCTGCTTATCATATCATTCACTGAATTAGAGAAAAAATAATCCTAAGAAATACAGTTGTCAATTTTTATCGTTATGACATGATAAAAGACATGCATGTTTTTGAAAACCCTAAATTAAAAGATCTAGCGACAGGTCTCATCACTAACTTCACGTCGGAATTCATGAGCGTGAGTGACATTCCCAGGCACAGACCCTCTGCCGTGTGGCCCGACAGTCCCTCTAATTTCTACTGGAGACAATGTTATTCTAAGGTGCATGTTACTGTGGTTTGCTGCCCACATTTCTAACTGAAAGAAATGCTAAATTTCAATTAGAATTTAACGACTAAAAGATATCATTTTATTTTTTTCACATAAGTTGACAGATACCCTGCATGCTTAACTGGACATTCAAAACTGCTAATTTGTTTGGTTAAGTATTTGCATTTCATTTTACGTTAGAGAAGCATTTCTGTTTTGTCTAAAAACATCTTTACTTTGTCTTCATATTTGAAGGGTTTTTTCTGGGATTAGAATCTAAGTAGGTAGCGAGTTCCCTGGTTTTCCTGTAGCACTTTAAAGCCGTATCCGTTTAGCCTTCTGGTTCCCGTGTCTGTTGGGAAGGCAGCTCACAGTCGCACTGCACTTCCTGGAGATGTCAGCCTTGTTTTGCACAGGGGCTTTCTATTAGGACGTGCTGAGGTGAGGTTTCCTTTGCCTTTAGGCTTCTTGTGGGTTGCTGACCTTCCTGAGCCTGCGCCCTGCTAGTGTTAGTTCTGAAAAAATCTGATGAGGTATTTCTTCCAACACTGTTTCGGTCCCTCAGTCTCTCCTCCTCTCCTGGAATTTCATGTGTGTGTCTGTGGACTTCTCACCATGGGGTGAGTCCCTTTTGCCGTCTTCTGTTTTTGCATTTTTCTTCTCTGTGCTTGGGTCTGGATATTAGATTCTGGCTCGCCAATCCTTCCCTCTCATGTTCAGTCTGGAATTAAATCATTTGTGTTAGAATTCTCCGGAAGGACAGAACTAACAGGATAGATGTAAATGGGAAAGAGAGTTTATTAAGGAGAAGTGACTCACACGGTCACAAGGAAAAGCCCCACGATAGCTGTCTGCACGCTGAGGTGTGAGGAAGCCAGTGGTGGATCAGTCTGAGTCCCAAAGCCTCAAAAGTAGGGAAGCCGCTCTGTGGCCTTCAGTCTGTGGCCAAAGGCCCAGGAGCCCCTGGCAGGTCACCAGTGTAAGTCCGGGAGTCCAACAGCTGGAGAACTTGGAGTCTGGTGTTGGAGGGCAGGAAGCATCCAGCATGGGAGAAAGAGGAGGCTGGAAGGCTCAGCCAGTTGTCTCCTCCCACCTTCTTCTGCCTGTTTTATATCCTAGCCGCACTGGCAGCTGATTAGATGGTGCCCACCCAGACTGAGGGTGGGTCTGCCTCTCCCCGTGCACTGACTCAAATGTTCATCCCCTTCGGGAACACCCTCACAGACACACCAGGAACAGCACTTCACCAGCTAGCTAGGCCTCCTTCAATCCAATCAAGTTGACACCCAATATTACCCATTACACCTTTACACTGAATTCTTTGTTTTTATTACACAATTCTCAGATCTTCAAACTCCTTTTAGTTCCTAAAATTTCTATCTTGTCATCTATTTTCAAAAGTTTAATTCAGCTATTTTAAAGTTGATCTCTGACAACGCCTGTATCTGGGTCTGTTTCTTTTGTCTTTTTATTTTATTGCACTTGGTTCTGTCTCCTGTCAGCCTTGGTATTTTTTTTTTTTTTTTCTTTCAATTGAATGTTAAGCTTTGCTTAAGAAAATTAAGACTCAGGCAGTGACTTTCTCCTAAGAACCTTCCTTTCCTTCTGGCAGGAGTTATTGCAGAGCCAGGCCACCTCCATTCCAGCAAATGCTGGAGTGATTTGAGGTCAGATTTCATTCATTGAGAGTCACCTCCCCCGCTGCCTGCTCTGAGGCTTGGGGCACAGCCCGGGACAGGGGATTGCACCCCGTCTTGGTCCCCACAGCAAGACTGCGCTGTGTCCTGCTCACCTGTACCACGGCCCGCTGACACCCGCTCCCCTCCGCCACAGCCCCCCCGCTGACACCTACTGCTTCACTTCAGGGGTCCTTGCCTGGAGCCTGGAAGGAATCGGAAAATGCCTTGAGGACAAAAGTGCTCCAAAAGTCACAGGGACTCCCATGTGGCCTCACTCCACTGTGGCATCTGTCCCTCACGTCCTGGCTGCCTTGGCAGCTCTGGGCACCTGTTGTTTTTCCCCAGGTCTGTGGGCAGAAAGCTCAGTTCTGGCTCCACATTGCTGGTCGATGAGCGGATCCGCTGATAGAGACGCAGAGAACAGAAGGTGCGTCTCGGAATTCCTCCCTTCTCCCCAGGGCGTGTACTCTGCAAAACATCTCCTGGTGTTGGTTTCTTCCCCATGCTTTCACAACACAGAGTGTGTTGTATTCTATAAGCTGTGCTCGTATTAAGTTGCTTTGAGGCCTGAGGGAACTGCACCACAGCCCAGTGCAAAGGCTTTAACTCAGGACCCAAGGGTGGGTTTTAGGGGGCTCATCAGTGAATTCTAAGACGATAGGTAAAGTTTTACATCATTTACTGCTTTGCACTTTTCCATAGTTTTTTTCCAATCATCTGATTTACACCTGCAGCATCTATTGACTGGTTTCTGGCCATGTTCTAGAAGATTCAGTAGGCTCCAGGGCTGCGATGATCAACAGAAGTGTGGCCTGGCCCTTGTGGGGCATGAAACCTGGTGAATTACTCACACAAAATCACTGCCTCCTCTCTTATACAGATTGCAGACATCTCATTACCCAGGCAATAAAAAGGGGTCATACGTTTGTGTATTAACATATATAGGTTAAATATTCTTGATAAGAAATTAATGAATGAACTCTTGACTGATAGTGACTATATTCTTAACTGCATGAGAATATGTTGGGAAGATATACAGCAGGCAATAGAATATTCAAATATGCACCTGAATTTTTAGAACGGACTTCAAATAGAAATAAACCATGAATACATTTAGGCTGGACTCTTCATCAAGTCCCCAAAGCTTGTTTTCTTTTCTTCTTTTTCCTTTTTTTTTTTTTTTTTTTTTTTGTGAGATGGAGTCTTGCTCTGTTGCCCAGGCTGGAGTGCAGTGGCACAATCTCGGCTCACTGCAAGCTCTGCCTCCCGGGTTCACACCATTCTCCTTCCTCAGCCTCCCAAGTAGTTGGTATTACAGGCGCCCGCCACACCAAGCTAATCTTTTGTACTTTTAGTAGAGACAGGGTGTCACCATGTTAGCCAGGATGGTCTCAATCTCCTGACCTCGTGATTCGCCCACCTCGGCCTCCCGAAGTGCTGGAATTACAGGCGCGAGCCACCGCGCCCGGCCAAAGCTTGTTTTCTTAGTTGAGAAATGTACAGAGACTCTGAGTTGAGAATTAGTTTCTGAGTACAAAGATACTTAGACTTCCATAGGCTTAAGAAGGATAAATAGAAATGTTTGAGCAATATTATAATTCTCCCCAACTTGAGCTGTAATAAAAATAGAAGATTATCCTTTCATTGGATTATTTCCTTGTCTTGTTAAGTACATTAAAAATGTGTAAGTATATGAATTTTGAGATGTTTGGGTTTCAGATTTTTTTCGTATTGAATATTATGTGTATTCCAGACTTTGTTTTTGGCCAGACGCTTACTGATGGGAAAGTGCTTTCCTAGAAAACCCCACTACATCCGAGGCACAGGGAGGTTCCTTTTGCTTCATAAGTTAATCAGGCAGCCATTCCTGAATCCTTTTAATTAATTATTTATTCAACAACATGCGCTAACCTCAGGATACCCTTCAGGCGCTGTGTGGCCACACTCCAGCCCGACAGCTCTGTGGCCTTCAGCTCTGCCCGTCCTCGCTCTGGCCTCTGTCTCCCCAGACAAGGGAGCCCGGCGCCAATTCACCTCCAACACGCGCCTCCTTCCAGCCCCTTCCTTCCAGAGCTGCCAGGCGGGCCCTGGGCATCCCGCTCCGCGCTTCCCATTGTGTGAGCTCTGGTGTTTTCACCACCGGCCATCGACCGCACCCTCAAAAGGCCTTTTCCTTCCTGGTTCTGCTTGAGTATAAGGTCCATGACTAATCATTCTCTTGCAAACATTAACTGCCTGCTGCACTTTGCCTCTGCCATACTTGTCTAGGAAGACTGTAGCCTTGGCGAAGCTCAACCATCCATCATCTCTATCATCTTCGCAAGCACCTGAACCCTGTGAGAGGGAAGGAAAAGCTTTGCTGACCTGGCTCAGTTTCCACTTAGGATCACATTGCAAACAAGCACTCAAACCCTCCTGCTTCTCTGACTGTCAGAGGCACTGGAACCAGGGTAACCCCGTCTTGAGTAGGGGCTGGGTAAAATGAGGCTGAATCCCACAGGGCTGCAGTCCCAGGTGGTTAGGCATGCTAATTTACAGGATGAGCTAGGCGGTCAGCACAAGATACAGGTCATAAAGACCTTGCTGATAAAACAGTAAAGAAGCTGGTCGAATCCCATCAAAACCAAGGTGGCCACAAGAGTGACCTCTGGTCATCCTCACTGCTACACTCCCACCAGCGCCATGACAGTTTTCAAATGCCATGGCAACGTCAGGAAGTTACCTTATATGGTCTAAAAAGAGGAGGCATGTAATCCACTCCTTATTTAGCATATCATCAAGAAATAACTATAAAAATGACCAATCAACAGCCCTCAGGGCTGCTCTATCTTTATTTCTCTACTTTAATAAACTTGCTTTCACTTTACGGACTGGCCCTGATTTCTTTCTTGTGAGAGATCCAACAACCCTCTCTTGGTATCTGGATTTGGACCCGTTTCCTGCAACACACCCTACCGGTTTGAGTCTCCAGCCTCAAAAACGACTGCCCTTCCTTCCTTCCTTCCTTCCTTCCTCCTTCCCTCCTCTTTCTTCTCCTCCTCTCTCTCCCACTCCCTCTGTCTCCCCCGACTCCTGTTTAATCTGCTGCAGATCTTTCTCCCTAAATCAAATACAAATTAGGAACAATTGCGTGGGGCTTTCCTCACCTGTCTGTCGCCGAATCTGCCCCCTCATCCGTTTCTCGCTGGACATTCCCCGCCCCCTTCTTCTTGAGGAATCCTCCCCAGTGACTATGGAACGCGCCACATTTCCCTTTTCCTGCAATGATCCCCTTTTCTCCCTCTGGAGCATTTTATACAATACTAGCTTACTCTCAGTCCCTTGTGGATATAGCCTATTACCTCCTGTATTGAAAAGAATAAACCATCTCTTCCTCTCGTCCTCGGGAGGCATCACCCCGTTTCCCTATCAGAATCAGGGTTTTGGAAGACCAGGCCCCGACTGTTACCCCCACCTGTTCTTTATCTCACATTCTCTCCATCATCTGTTCCAGCTAAGGATTTATCTCGCTGCCCCAGGAGGAAGCTCATTTAGGCCTTGAATAAAACCCCTGCTACCGGATATTAAAATCCTCACAGCAGAGTCCTACATATACAAGGCCAATGCTAAGTGATTATGAAGCAGAATAATTAATGAAAAATAAGTAAGGCCTTTGTCCTTTGCTGGAGGCCCAGTTGGAAGCTCATCCTCAGAAAATTACAACCCTTATTATTTTTCCTGTAACATTGAAGAAAGGGCCCAATGTCCACTTAGTAGTAACCCAGATAGAAGTAAAAATCTCAATTCAGTTCTGTGGACCTTAAACCCCGAGCTGTGGCTCCCTGTTCCTTCTTGAAGATAAAAACGTGCCCTTTGAGTCGTCAGAAAGGAGCAGTTGAGAGAAGGTGACCTGTCAGGGTTCTCCAGAGAAATGAAACAAGTGGGATGGGCTCAGACATGCAGCTCCATCGGTAAGGAGGTGGCTCATGAGGAATTTGCTCATGAGATGGACACGTCCACTGTCCTCACGTGGGTCCTCACTGTCCTCTCTCCAGACCCAGGAGGAGCAGATGTTTTAGCCATGGTCCGAAGGCAGGAGAGAGCCAGTTTCTTCGTTCCAAGTCAGTCAACCAGAAGGAATTCCCTCTTATTCTGAAGGAGTGTCTGCCTTTTCATTCTCTTCGGGCTCCAACTGAAGAGAATGGACGAGGGTCACTGACCCTGGGAACGGCGATCTGTTTGACTCATGCTACCTGTTAATCTCATCCACAAACACCCTCCCAGAAACACCCCCAATGACATTTTGTCAAACATCTGTGCATCTGGTGGCTCAGCCAGGGTGGCACAGAATCCACACTCCACACAGCCTCAACATCTGCCCGCACAAGATGGCTCCAGAGGACAGCGAGCTGTTCCCTTATTCAGTCAGCTCAGCAGCTTTTTAACACTGACGTCAGATCCTCAATGGGAAAAAAAGGAAAATAGATCCTAAGAGGCTAATCTGTAAAATTTTTTGATTCATCAATACCACATGTAAGAATTTACCACAAATGATTAAAATAATTGTGTAATTTTATTAAAAGCATATTCAAGGATGCTCATTACAGCTTTATTAATAACAGCAAAAATACTGGAAACATCATCTACTTTTAGAGAAAGGGATTAAGTAAAATGTTTATGCAGATGTCACCAAGAATGAGGTAAATTTACATTTATACACATGAGACAAGGTCTATAATACATGAAGAGAAAACAATACAGGTGTGAACTGTACATATTAAATGGTATCTTTTCTGAACATGTGAAGTTTGTGTAGAAGTGAGGTGTGTTCTCAAACAGGCTGTGAGGGCCTTCATTCACATCTGTTTCCAGCTTGACGGTGAGGTAATGTCACATTGGGAGCTTGCTAAGGCCACGGTCAGAATATTTACACACGAGAAATTGTCAAACAGTAAAAATTGGAACTTTAGAAAAAAAAAAAAACAGAGGAATTTGACAAGATCCCAAAACATACACTGTATATGTATACATGTTTGCCTTTCCGTATCAATAAAATGTCAATTATGGTTATCTTAGAAGTAGATGAAACTATGAAAGGTACTTTTATTTCACCTTAATAAAATTTGTGATTTTATTTTTTAAAGAAATAATATCTATATTATCAATATAGTTTTATATATTATCAATACCCTAAAATATATACAGTGTGTGGGCCTGTGTAGATAATATATTTATTGTCAATACTATTTATGTATTTTTTCTTCTAAAAGGCATATACCCTACTTATGTTTAACTGAACACTACTGCAAATTTCAAAAACTGATCTAGTCCATGGAATTGTTTCACCAGGGAATACTACTTACAATTCCCTATGAAGTTTTATGTAAAATACAGATTTTTACTTCAATTATTTTCCTTTAATTTTTATTAACATATCATTATTTGGTAAGTTATTATAAGGGATATCTATATATAGTATATAAAACACACTTTAAGTTTGTAACAAATTATGATGTTTTTGCATGGAGAGTGTTTGAATATCAAGTGGAATTTTTTTCAAAAATAAAGATTTTGGAGCCTGCCAGGGAAACTTCAAACTTGCTGATCTGCAGAGACTCTGCACTCAGTATCTACATCTGTTCGTCTCCTGTGACTCTCTGAAGGCTACTTGACCCCGAAATCCATCCAACTGAATAAATATGTGAGACTCTTGTAGGCAAAATATCGTATTAATCATCACAGAAGTAAAATAGTCCCCCTACCTCAACGTGGATGGAAAATGCCTCCATGGTATTGACCCACCGATGCCTGTGGCCCTGTGGGAGGTCACTGAGGCCTGTGGGTGGTGACTGAAGCCTGCAGGTGATGACTGAGTCCTGGGGCCCTGTGGGTGGTCACCGAGGCCTGTGGGAGGTCACTGAGGTCTGTGGGTAGTGACTGAGGCCTGTGGCCCTGTGGGAGGTCACTGAGGCCTGTGGGTGGTGACTGAGGCCTGTGG
>NC_045448.1:847188-855105 GCF_002776525.5 Piliocolobus tephrosceles | reverse complement strand
GGTCACTGAGGCCTGTGGGAGGTCACTGAGGCCTGTGGCCCTGTGGGTGGTCACTGAGGCCTGTGGGTGGTGACTGAGGCCTGTGGCCCTGTGGGAGGTCACTGAGGCCTGTGGGAGGTCACTGAGGCCTGTGGCCCTGTGGGAGGTCACTGAGGCCTGTGGGAGGTCACTGAGGCCTGTGGGAGGTCACTGAGGCCTGTGGCCCTGTGGGAGGTCACTGCCCCCACCTCACTCACTACTAAAGGGGCTGAGACACAGGAGTGAGGGGTGGCTCTAGGCGCCTGTCACCAGTCCCCTTGGTGTGCCCAATCCAGGCCAGGGACTTCACTGTATTGAGAGGTTCAAGAGAAGTAAGTCCTTCCCCTCATCCTTTTTTTGTTAACAATAATGATATTTATTTTTCTTTTAAGTGCCCTGTTTGATACAAATAAAATGATACTAATTTTAATTTACTGTCATAAAATGTCTGTCCAAAGCCCACCAAGTGCAAGTGCTCAGTGGTTTTGCTCTCCCATAAAACCCTCATGTGAGCGGCTTCTTCTCCACTTGAAACCCTTTAATTCTCGTCAGCATTTTCCAGCAGGATCTCACCGTTTTGTGAGATAAGAATTTGGACTTTCCCATGCTTTACTCCTCTCTACCCACCTTCCTCTTACCTGTCAACTCCAATCAGCTATTTGTTTTGTTTTGTTTTAGTTTTACATAATTAAGGTTGGTGTCACAATCCGATGAGTCTTTAATGCTTTCTCCATATGTTAATTTCAAATCGCAACTTGAAACCAGCGTTCACCATCCTCTGGTTAATTCCGTAACGGCTTCTGTTCCTGGGGGGTTGCTGGCATCATCACAATTCCCTCTCTGATTCATGCCAGGAGCAGCCACTGAGGGGCTTCCATCTCCAGCAGCAGCCAGGATGGAATCTGGGTATTATTTTGCAACAATGACTCTTCCATGAGTTTTCTTCCCTGGAATATATTGTTACTGTTCATTTTTTTTCTGCTTTTATTCACCTGTATCTAGTTCCTATAATTGCTTCACCAGGGAATTATATTTTCCTCTGAACTTGTCTTCCTTTGACTTGGAGTCCTCTTCCTTCCCGCACTTTCTGAATCCAAAATATTTTAATAACTCTTCCTTCTGTCTTATTCCTACATGCTCATTTAGATGACCATGGAAGTCTCAGAAAAACCAAGTTTAAACA
The DNA here is from genome assembly GCF_002776525.5 of Piliocolobus tephrosceles. NCBI lineage: Eukaryota > Metazoa > Chordata > Mammalia > Primates > Cercopithecidae > Piliocolobus > Piliocolobus tephrosceles. The sequence continues at coordinate 853,904 of NC_045448.1, read as the reverse complement.
TAACAATGGTTTTCTCTGAGCCTGATGTGCCAGGGAGGGATCTGTTGTCCAGAGGTTCTCCTTTCTTTGCAGGCGCCTGTGTTCCAACGTCCCTTGGAGCGTTCGTTTCACCTTCGCGCTCTGCGAGATCTGAATCACACATCAGGCTCCGAGTTTCTCTGATGAGTTGTGCTGGACATACCCTCTGGACTTCTGTGAACGCCCAAGCACAAGTCCCCTACCTTTAGCAGTGAGATTTTTTTTTCCATTATCTACTGTTTATGTTACAAACTTTTTCTTCCTGAAAATCTTGTTAGTTAGATCGGATAGTGTTCCTTTCATATTTTTCTTCTTTGTCTATTTTGCATTCTGGGAGGTTTACTGGCCTTAGTTTATTGATATGGGTGTCATTATATTTTCGTTATTTATACAATAATATTTTTCCTCTATTCTACTTATGATTTTATTTCAATGGGTTTTCCAAAGGGATGGAAAATTAAAGTGAGAGATCAGACTGGCATATTTTCTAGCATTTTTTTTATTCTTTAAAAGTCTTGTTTGACAAGATTCAGCTGGTAATGTTCAATTCACATTGCATAATCATCATTAGTTTCTTTATTCTATTTTACAGTAATCCCCTTCTTCTGCCAAGTTCATACCCACCCACTATCCTATATCCATATTTAATTATACACCTGCATCCTTGGGCATATGTGGAGTCATTTTTGTTTTGCATGGATGGAATTTTGCTGCAGAGGTCATTCTATTTGTAACATTCCCCACCTTACTATGCTTTTGAGATCTATTGTAATACGACACATAAACGTAATGCATTACTTCAGCTGCTTCATAGACTTTCATCATTTTACTCATCTATTTTCCAAAGGATAAATCTGTAATTTATCTCCAGCTTTTTGCTGCTGTGAGCAATATAACGATGAAAATCCTTTTTAGTCCATCTCCTGTGGATGTAGGTGAGAGTGTCTTTGAAATACATTAATAACCTAATGTTACAAGTCACACAATAAGTCCTGGATACAATTCATGATTATTGTTTATCCTTCCTGGCTATTGTGACCATTTTAAAAATTGCTGCCATTCTTCCAAATTACCACACTTCAGAATTTCACTTCATGGAAATTTTGATCATTCAGTGAGTTGGCTCAATGTATCAAAAACAATGAAAAAATCTTTGCAAATAAATTTCTGGAAGGAGGATGTGGATATTGAATTTGGAGAGTTAGCTCCAGCTTTTTGGCAAAAGCCTTCAGAAAGTTGATTTGGATGAAAAAAAAAGAATCGGACATTGCACTGTTCTTATAGAACTTTGTAGAGTGTGACATGAGGGTTTGGTCTGATGGCTGATCAGGGCCTGGTAGAGAGGCCAAAACAAGAGACGCATAGACTGGACCTCGCCACCACCAGGGGCAGCTCTGCTTACAGCAGCAGCAGGGCAGCAGCCTTGCCCCAGCCTGCATGGCGAGGCTGGGAGCCTGGGGCGCTGCACGGGTCATCGCATTCTCTCCACTCCCTGACCTGTGAGCCCGGGGTTCACATCCCATCCTACAGATGCAGAAACAGAGGTCTGGTCTGATCTCAGTCGCAGGGCTCCTGAGGGTGGATCTGAGTGAAGTTCAAGTTCTGCTCCCTGTCTGGGTAACTGAGGCACAGCAAGTTACTTCATTCACTGAGTTTCGATTTCAAAGACAGAGTAAGAATGCCCACCTTGAAAAGTCCTCATCATGACTCAATCGTAAAGTGCCTGAGGTTTTCCAACATACAAAAGAAAATCAACACAAGTCGTTATTAACTATAAGTAACCACTAAAAATGGTATCAGTTACTCCAACAATTAGATTATATATTTGACATTCTAGATGAACTTAAACACTTCTGACATGACCCAGAGACATTTTAACTTTCACACTCCTCCCCCCCCAGAAATAACTGCTTCTTCCATTAAAACTGTGCTGTCGATTTAAAAAGAAATAAGTCTACAGTGTTGCTCATGATTCTACTTTGCCTTTTACGCCTATTCATTCCATTCTACAATATGATAACCATGCTAATTTGCACTTTGGTAAAATATAACATAAAAGCTCAATAGAAAAGACGTGTTTTGATTCAGTACAAGTTAGCCTCTGGCATACAACCAGACATAAGAAAACATCCATCTGGCCTGAGATCCACAAGCAGCTTTTCTAATTGGAAATTCTAGGACTCCAGCAGCACCACCTCCACGTGCCCAGCGCAGTCCTGACTCCCAGCAGGGCCATTCTCCTGCCTCTTCTGCTACGATTGTCCTTCCCAAATGCAGCCTGTTCATAGACTTCATAGCTGTAAACAGAATATTCCCATAAGACCTCGACAGTTGGGAGGTCTTGAATGGTTTCTGACTGCCTGATACTAATTTTGACCCTGTTAGATGCATATCCTTTTATAAAATCATTTTTTCCCAGTTTCCTTGGTTTTGATTGTGGAAACATAGAATAAACTGAGCTTTGTATTTCTTGTATCAGACTTGCCAAACAGCTTGATTTCTCCAATGCTGGATTCTCCGAAGCACAGTGATTTCTGAACATGATCTGCACGTGTGGAGTTGGAAAGGAATCAGGGAAGGGAGTTTGGCTTTCCTGAATTTTCGTTTGTTTCATTTTGTTTGTTTGTTTCATTTTGAGTTTTCTTTTTTTAAAAAAAATAGTGGCCTGAGCCTAGCTGAAAGAGTACAAAATATGTATTGCAAATTAAACTATTTCCTATAGGCAAGCACTGCCCAAACTACAAATAAGTGAGAAAAAGAGAACTTTTACCTGGAAAAAATACATAAACATAAGATGTCCCATCCATTACTTGTGTAAATTGAGAATAGAAAGTGTAAGATAAATTGAAGCTACTTTCAAGAAATTTTCCTTCCCAGATAATTGCAGTTCTCATTCTCCTTTAGTTTTTAGTCTCCTGTCAACACTTTAACCAAGTGCTTTTTATTTTTTTGGAGGATTGGGGCGGGGTGTAGTCTCGCTCTGTCGCACAGGCTGCAGTGCAGTGGCGCAATCTCGGCTCACTGCAAGCTCCGCCTCCCGGGTTCATGCCATTCGCCTGCCTCAGCCTCCTGAGTAGCTGGGACCACAGGTGCCCGCCACCGCGCCCGGCTAGTTTTTTGTATTTTTAGTAGAGACGAGGTTTCACCGTGTTACCCAGGATAGTCTCCATCTCCTGACCTCATGATCCGCCCACCGTGGCCTCCCAAAGTGCTGAGATTACAGGCATGAGCTGAATCAAGTGCTTTTAAAAACATCTCGCATTGGTGTAACTATGAACACACACACACATGCACACACACACACGTGCACACACATGTTTTTTGCCTTCCTTCCTGTCTGTCTTTCACACTGGAGCAGTGTCAGTTCTCTGTTCTAGGTGTTATTTGGAGCTCTTACTCCTGAGGGGTCCAGGGACTGTGTACTCCGCTGAGCACAGATCCCAGCGGTGCCTGTGGCCCTGGCAGAGCTGGCACAGGCTCAGATCCCAGGCTCTCAGGGCAGAGGCTGTGCTGGAGAAACATGTTGCTAGAACCACAGACCAGTGCTCCCAGAGTGCCTGGGACCTTTCTTAGGATATCTGAGATTTCTGAAGCCTGCAGATGACTGGCAAGCCTCCTGAAAAAGCCAGCTTCCCTGGAGGAATTGCTCTCTTTCCCAGCGATTTCACCTCTGCTCACTGTGACACTGATGTGTGCCGGGTTCCCTGATGCACAGTTACAAGCAGTCAGTAGCCAGGGTGCGATTCAGACCCGAGAAGACAGGCGGCAGAGCCCACCTTTGTTTTCTTAGAAAAGTGTAGACGTCAGTCTGGGCAGGAGCCCTGTGGTGCTTGTGTCTGCATGTGCCTGTGAAGGCGTGCGGCAGAAACACTGTGCCTACTGTCCAGGCAAAGCAAACCACTGCCAAAATCCTGCTCCAGTCCAGACAACATGGCAAGACCCCATCTCTACAAAAAATAAATTTTAAAAAATTAGCCAGGCACATTGTTGCACACTTGTAGTCTCAGCTACTGAGGAGGCTGAGGGGGGAGGTTTGCTCGAGCCTAGAAGGTCAAGGCTGCCACAAGCTATGGTTGTACAAACACCGCCCTCCAGCTTGGGTCCCCAGCGGGCACCTCCTGCAGGAGTCAGGAGAGAGGGGCCACTCGGCAGTGATGCCAGGAAGCCTCCTGAAATTCTGTCGGGATTCCCGTGGGCGCTGCCCTGGGTGAGGAGGAGCCTCCGTTGCCCAGAGCTATTCCCTGGCAGACGCTCCTTTTTGGCTGTTCCCTGTGACCATCGGCTCTGGGAGGTTCTGTGTTTCTGGTGGAGAGCTGCCCTCCTGGGGCTCTGCTGGACACTGGGGGCCCAGGGCCTCGGGCATTCTTCAGCATCCGCGACGTCCTCTTTCCAGGCTCCCAGTTTCCCTTGAGTGTAATGATTTTCAGCATCTGGTAGGCTCCTTATTTGTTGGGCTCTCTGCTGGAGTCCGTCCATGCTCCTGCGTCTTTCTGAGGTGTTTTTCCTTCTCTCCAGTTAATTCCAGATGCCTTAAGCCCATTGGACAGACAAGCAAGAACGCCATTTAAAGCTCGCTCTATGACCAGTCCTGTGCAGTGGAAAGGGTGTCCTGGGTACTGTCTGAACCCAGGGAGTTTTACCCCCACCCTCTACCATGGCTGCGAATGCCAGACGCAGCACTCAGCCCTGGCCATAGTGATGTGCTGTTGCTGCTAATAGCAGGACGTCTACGTGTGTGCGTTACCTGAAGGCAGCTGCCTCTTCTCCAAACGTGCTCCAAACCTGCTCCTCTGGGCCGTGCGTCCCTTCATTCCCGAGTGTAGACATGACTTTTCTCCAGGCTCGCTTCTCTCTCGTGCCGTCTTGTGAAATTGGGCATGGAGTTTTCTGCTTTGGCTGCTGACCAGGTGCTTTTGTTTCAGTTGCTGGTGGCACCTCCCATTTTCTACGTCACAGGCGTTGGTCAGTGACGGTTTCATCACGTTTTGGCCACCGCGTGACACAGGTCGCCATAGGGGTTCCTCCTGCCGCTGTCACCAATTACTGCAAACCCGGTGGCTTTAAAATAACACAAATTGTCTTTCAGCTCTGGAGGGCGGGTGTGCGAGTGGGTTTTACTGGGCTAGAGTCAAGCTGTGAGCAGGGCAGCTTCCCCTGGAGGCTCCAGGACGGTCCGCTTTCCTGCCTGCTCCAGGTCTTAGACGCACGGTCCTTCCTCCACCAGTGCCAGCGGCCCTCACTGCCTGGTCCGTGCTGAGCAGTGGGAGCCCCACCTGCAGCCTCAACTCCCTTTCACTGTGTTTCCTGAGGTATCCACAGACTTTGCTGAGTAGGATATGGCCACGTTTGGGGTCCCTGATTCGGCCTAATTCAGCCTTTTAATCCTTCGTGGTTTTGTTTGTTTGTTTGTTTAATGTATTTCCTTGTAACCTCTGCCTCCCGGTTTCAAGTGAGTCTCCTGTCTCAACCTCAGGTTCAAGTGATTCTGCTGCCTCAGCCTCCTGAGTAGTTGGGACTCACAGCGCCCACTACCATGCCCAGCTTTTTTTTTTTTTTTTTTGTATTTTTAGTAGAGATGGGGTTTCACCATGTTGGCCAGGCTGGTCTTGAACTCCTGACCTCAGGTGATCCACCCACCTCAACCTCCCAGACTGCTGGGATTATAGGTATGAGCCACCACACCCAGCCCAACCTCCCCTTCTACGTACCATTGTGCATTCCATTCAGGAAAAGCCTACTGCATTGAGGACAGCACTAAAAGCTCCGTGACTTACAGAAGTTCCAATTCCTGGTCCCACTACACCTGCATTCCTGAGTGAGAGGGGGTCCTGCAGACGGAAGCCACTCCAGAGGATACAGAGCGTCTTCATGCCTTCCACAGCGATGGGCACTCAGCGAGGGGCCCGTTAGGCTGCCCGTGGCCGGAACTGGTGATGAGGCCTCCATCCTACGGGGGCTGGGGTGACCAGGACAGTGGTGCTGGCAGTAACAACAACATACCTGAAAGCTGTTTTCACTACGAAAATATTTGGCATTCTGAAAGTCACCTTTAAAACTGTCATTCTGCTCTTGTGACAGATTATATTGCCACTTTAGGCAATCTTAATTCTTTCTTTCTCATAATATTTTTGTTAATATATCTATTTCACTAATCCTTAAATTTTTGTTTCTTTCAGATTTTGTCCTTCCTAATTTAAAATTCTCAATCCATGTTTTTTGTGTCTAATTCTGTTCACTCTTCTCATTTTAATTTTTATGTTGCTTATTAATACTTTATTTAATTATGATATTGTAAATCTTACATATTGGATTTCTAGATTTTTTCCTTGGACCACATTTGTTTTTGGTCTCATTAGTGTGAACTATTAGCCTTTATTGAGCTCCTAGTTCTCTTATTTTAAAATTACAGTAATTTTTCTCTTGAGATTTTGTTAAATTACTCTTTGTTTTAGTGTTCTCTAGATGGTAGACCTTCTTGTTGGTATTTTTTTTTAATTTTCCATTTTAATTTATACATCATTTTCATTTTATAATTTGGTGCTAATAATTGACCAGCAAGAAGCTCACATTGCGTGCCTAGGCCAAAAACAGCGAGGCCTTGAGTACCAGGGGGTACCTGTGTGTGTAGGAATTCCACATAGTCCCACATACATACACCAAGGAGTGCCTGTGTGTGCATAGGAATTCCTATATAGTCC
>NC_045448.1:810820-847178 GCF_002776525.5 Piliocolobus tephrosceles | reverse complement strand
ATACACCAAGGAGTGCCTGTGTGTGCATAGGAATTCCTATATAGTCCCACATAGATACACCAAGGGGTGCCTGTTTGAAGGAATTCCAGCATAGTCCCACATAGATATACCAAAGGGTGCCTGCGTGTGCGTGGAATTCCAACATGGTCCCACATAGATATATCAAGGGGTGTCTGTGTGTATAGGAATTCCAACATAGCCCACATAAATATAACAAGGGGTGCCTGTGTCTGAAGGAATTCCAACATGCTCTCACATAGATATACCAAGGGGTACCTGTGTGTGTGTAGAAATTCCAACATAGTCCTATCTATCTATCTATCTATCTATCTATCTATCTATACCCTCAAATGTTGGGTAGTATCTGGAAGGCCCTGCCGGGAAGCACCCAGCACAACCCCAAAAGCACAGAAATGATGCTTTTTACTAGTTTTCCAGTTTTGAGTATTTGTTGTTTACAGTTCCCTGTAACCAAAAATATTCTCCAAAGGTTACACTTGACCTCACCAAACCTGGTCTCTTCAGCAAACTTGACTGGTGGTGAATTGACATGCTTAAGCATGTGTGTGCCTTATCTGCAATCATCTAAGGCCAGAAAATTAGCTTCTTTCTGGATATTTTTTAAGGATTCTAAGATTGTATTTTTAATATTTACTATAATGCGAGAAAGTGTTTTTGCACTCTTACTTTCTTAAGGGTAGAAAGCCAAATTCAGGAAAAACCTCTCCACCAGTTTTGCCTGCAGTATGTGGAGACTTGGGAGGGCTCCTCTCTCCCGAGAGTTGCTTGGCTCAGGTAGGTTTCTTGCCTTGCCTGGAGGAGGCATTCCTCACGCTCTGCGAGGCCGGGACCCAGAAGGACACAGAACCTGTGTGAGCTCAGTTCTTGGGCAGGCTTTGAGGCCTTAGTACTGCCAATGAACTACAACTTCGTTTCTTAATGATGAGCTTTTCATATTTGGTCAAATCAGATTTATTCTCCCAAACCATACTCCATTAGTTCTTGATTTACACACTTGCTTTGGGTAAGTATATCTAGGTAAAAAAGGAGAATTATTTATAATTAAACATATAAACATAATTATTTGCCACTAAAAGTGAGGTGATTCATTAAAAATATTTTGTTCTGAATATTTTATTTCCACTTATAAAATTTGGACTGCTAAATTAAATATTAGATATAGATCAAAGGGGAAGAGAAAGGGACCTAGATAATGGACAGATTCCATTTGTATACCTGTATATGCCATTCTGAAAACAGAGATGAAAAACAGTATCAATCTTCTTCTAAAACTAATATCCCTAATTGCTTACATATAATTAAGTGTCATTACTAGACTGGATCTTAGTCCACCTGTTGGCTCTTACGACGTCATTTACTCTTGAAGGAAAAACAGTGCTGGAGGTGCTGACCTTGCTTCCAGGCATTGCCAGCAGAGGTCCAGTCACCTTCAATGCTGAGGCCTGCACCTAGTGTCTGTTGCTGAAGCGCTGATAGTGAAGAGTGCCAGGTGGTCTTCTCCACGGACGTTTGAGGCTGTCTTTCCTCCCAGAGACCCAGTTGCTAGTCTCAGTAAGAGCGGGAGCAAAAGCAAAAGCCACCAACTGATGATGACAGGCAGCTGTGGATAGTTTATTGCAGTAACCACAATGCTGGGTGCGAGGAGAGTCAAATCCTTCTTCCTGCTAAAACACACATGATTTCTTTGGGACTTGACCCAGGTTCTCCCCCAAGGTGAGGACACATTACTTGCAGGGAGAACTGGCGAAGAGCGAGGCCCCTTTCCCACAGGGCTCTGCAGTGCAGGAGACTCGCTCGTGTCCACATAGAAGCACAGGCGTGTTCACAGCACAGTTCACCACTGTCCGAAGCCAGAAACCGCCCAAATGTCCGAAGGGGTGGCCTGCTCCTCCACACCTGTGGGCGTTTCTCGTTAGGTGGAGCGAGAGACTTGAGAAAAGAAATGAGACACATAGACAAAGTATAGAGAAAGAAAAGCGGGCCCAGGGGACCGGAGCTCAGCATACAGAGGACCCGCACCAGCACCTGTCTCTGAGTTCCCTCAGTATTTATTGATCAATATCTTTACCATCTTAGAAAAAGGGAAGTGGCAGGATAATAGGATCATCGTAGGGAGAAGGTCAGCAGTAAGACATATGAATAAAGATCTCTGTGACATGAATAAGTTTAAGGAAATGTGCTGTGCCTTGATATGCATATGCAAACATCTTCATAAACCTTTTTAGTGCATAAAGAGCAGCATTGCCGCTAGCACAGCCCACCTTCAGCCCTAAGGCGGTTTTCTCCTTTCTCAGTAAACAGAACATACCATCGGGTTTTACACCGAGATGTTCCATTGTCCAGGAACAGGCAGGAGACAGATGCTTTTCTCTATCTCAACTGCCAAGAGGCCTTCTTTCCTCTTATACTAGTCCTCCTCAGCACAGACCCTTCACGGGTGTCAGGCTGGGGGACGATCAGGTCTTTCCCTTCCCACGAGGCCATATTTCAGACTATCACATGGGGAGAAACCTTGGACAATACCTAGCTTTCCTAGGCAGAGGTCCCTGCGACCTTCGACCTTCCGCAGTGTACGTGTCCCTGGGTACTTGAGATTAAGAGAATGGTGATGACTTTTAACCAGCAAGCTGCCTTCAGGCACTTGTTTAACAAAGCACACCCTGCACAGCCCAAAATCTGTTAAACCTTGAGTCACCACAGCACATGTCTCTTGCAAGGACAAGGTTGGGGGTAGGGTCACAGATTAACAGCATCTCAAATACAGAACAAAATGGAGTCTCTTATGTCTACTTCTTTCTATATAGACACAGTAACAGTCTGATCTCTCTTTTCCCCACAAAAGTCCATCAACAGACGGACAAGCGCAAGCTGTATATCCATGTACCACACACAGAAACACATGTGTGCTCACAGTACACAGTGCACCACTGCCTGAAGCCAGAAACAGCCCAAATGTCCATCAACAGACGGACCAGCATCTGCTGTATATCCACGTACCACGTTCCGGGTGTCAGGACTCCTAGTTTCATATGGGCGACCGATGCTGAACGCCCTTCTGTTAAGAAGCCGGGCCTCTGGGAGGGACCACGGGTGGGCTCCACCCTCCGGAATGGGGTTAGTGCCCTCACTCGAGGCTCCACTGAGCTCCCCACTCCCTCCTACCAGCTGAGGAGGCAAAAGAGAGAGCGATTTTTGAAGCAGAGAGGAGCCCTCCCCAAACCCCGCATCTGCAGGCACCGTGTGCTCAGGCTTCCCAGACTCACAGCCTGTGCTGCTCAGTATCTGTTTATTTATTATCCAGCCTAAGATATTTTATAGCAGCCCAAACAGACAGAGACACCATAATACAAAATATTACGCAGCCATAAAAAGGAAGGAAGTACTGACGTATGCCACAACGTGAGGGAACGCGGAACACACTGCCCTGTACAGAAGAAGCTAATTTAAAAAGGACACATATTGTACAATTTCATTTACATGAAATGTCAAGAATAGGCAAAACTTAGAAACCAAAAAAAAAAAAAAATGGTTTAGTGTTCGCCAGGGCCTGGGGGAAGAGGGGAAAAAAGGAGTGAATGTTTAATAGATACAGCGCTTTTCTTATGGATGGTGAAATTATTGTAAAGTTAGACTGTAGTTATTGTTGTACAACTCTATGAACAACAAAAAGCACTGCACTGTATACTTTAAATGGATGAATTTGTGGTAAGCCAATTCTCTTTACAAAGCTGGTACAAAATAACAGCAAACCATATCTAGCAACATATGTATCACATATACAATATTATGACCAAACTGTGTTTAATTCAGAAATAAAATGTTGGTTTAACATTGAAAAAGTAACCAATTAAACTTGCCACATTAACAAATTGGAAGAGAAATAATTAATTGATCACCTCCTTAGATAAATAAAAAAAACTTTTATATGCACTTATGATAAAACATCTTTGTGAACTAGGAGTAGAATGATAACTGCATTAATCAGATAAAGTTATCTGCCCAAATCTTACCCAGCTGTAAAGTTCATCTTAACAGCCAGTGGTGGAACATTTGCTCTCAGAGATGAGGACGTGGTGTGGAGGTGGATTTTAACCAATGAAACAACACAAGAGAAAGGAGCTGCTACAGGAGCGACAGGGTTAACTGCAGGTGTCCTCCCAGTGATGTGACCCCGGGGTCACCATGGCCCAAACCCCACTTCCAGCATCTGAAGCAAGTCATGAACCCACCCCCAGAGTATGTGTGTCCAGAGTTTTCTCCCTGGCTTCCTGCTTCCATGAAGACAGTTCTCAGAAAGGATGCCTGCCTCAACTTACACCCCTCGACAGAGAAGCCTCTGCCAGGCCCTGAGAAAGCCACTGGGCTCACAGCCATCGGGGGGCTGTCAGTTCACTCAGCTCACGGGGCATGGTGGGGGCAGCAGAATCGAGCCTGTGCTGCTTCTCAGCTCCCATTGGCTGCATCTGCCCTCCCAGGCCCTTCCGTACCCTTCTCCCCCACCCCGAGAGCCAGGCCCCCACCTTCCCAGGCTCCCTGAGAGGCTACCTGTGCTGAACACCTGTGCTGAACACACACGCGCGTGTGTGCATGTTCTGAGAGCTTGACATTCTACATTCATCATCTTACGAATGAAGAAATGAAATGTGGCGGGGAGACCTGGATTGTCAGCAGAGGCTGGTTGGCTCCTGGCAGCAGGTGCACCCTCCCTCCTGCCTGCGCAGAGGTGTTCTTTGCACCTGTTCAACGTGGGCCCATGTAGTCCCATCAGCGCTGCCTGACGCCAGGTCCTGTGCCTCCACCTGTGAAGTTCAGCTACGCTGTGGTGGCCGCTCATTTTCAGTCTGCTGGCCTGGGGGGTCTTCTGAGTGTCACTGAGGAATAACTCTGGCTGCTCTTTGGAGACACCTGCAGTTCCAGGGAAGGCAGAGCCGATGGACCTGAGACCCAGGCTCAGATGTGGGACCGAGCTCCGCGTGGCCTGAAGTTCCCCGCCCGCCACAGGGACCCTCAGTTTCCTCACAAGGAAAATGGGGAAACATTTCTCTTCCTCCGAAGTCTGTTTTGAAGATTCAGTGAGATGACATGAACAGTGCTTAGTCCGTGCTGTGCTTCTGGTAAGTATTTCATAAACAGCAGCTAGCGATATTAAAATAGACACTGCAGTTAGACACCACGCACATCTGGTGATGTGATTTACTTGTATTAAGTTCCTCACGGGAGCAAATGAAGGAGTCGTGAGAGCTGTTAACTGAGTGGATATAGTTTCCAAATATTAAAATGTTAATCATGTATGTTAAACATACAATATTAAACAGAACAACTTGTCTTAAATTATGTAATGTGCAAGCAGAGATATTTGAACAGAAATTAGGCTGCAATGATGGAAAGCAGTTTATTAGTCTTCTTCTCATTTAGTTTAAATTTATTTTAATTCTCTGAAATATACTTTTATCTTGTGATTAGGGTTGAATTGAAACATCCCACATTTAAGAGTTTTAAGTACTAGTTATGTGTGCATCCATTACTAAAAATGTTTCAGTAGTATTTTACAAACGTTTTTGAAGTTAACAATTTTTATAAGAAATGCCATTTCAAACCTAACATTTTCTCAAGAGTCAATTGACGAAAGCTGTGTGTGCCTACGACAGCCCGCACCCCATCGCGATTAATTATGATATGTGGGTTATGGGGAGGGAACGCATGCGGACGGTCGTCAGCCCGTCGGCAAGATGCCTTTCATCACCCCACGGCGTTCTGTGGGTGTTTCCAAAGCAGGAGACTTCAGGGAAAGTACCGATAAGAGAATACATCTGAAACCCGTGAAATAATGAGAACGAAGCCTGTGTTCTGAGTGCGTCCTGGGGAGACGCGTTGGTGTGTGTGCTGTCAGAAGCAGACACTGAGATAAGAATCAGGGTGCTTTACTTTACTAAAGAGGCGACCCGAGGAACGCCTGCTGTGGGGACAGCCCAGGCTGGATGCCCCTGTTGTGGGCGGCTGTAGACAGCAGACTTCTGGGAACTCCGATTCCAGAGAACCGTATCTCAGAGGGTGCAGCCGTCAGCTCTGGCTGCCACAACAGAAGACCACAACCTGGGGCATAAACAGCAGATGCTGCTTCTCTCACAAGTCTGGATGCTACAAACCCGGGGTTCAGGTGCCAGTAGCGTGGTTTCTTCTGAGGCCTCTGTCCGTGGCTGTGGACATGGTGGATGGTGCCTTCTCCATATGTCCACATGTGGCTTCTTCACCGTGCTCTCATGGGGAGACAGACAGAGAGAGACAGAGAGAGATAAGGAGAGAGACACAGAGAGACAGAGAGAGATGGGGGAGAGAGGAGAAAAGAGAGAGGCAGAGACAGAGAGAGAGGGAGACAGAGACAGAAAGAGGGAAACAGAGAAAGAGAGACATGGGAGAAAGAGAGAAGTAGGGGAGAGAGAGACAGGGAGAGACAGAGAGAAGGCGGAGTGGGGGTCTTGGCGTTGCCTCCTCTCCTTGGGAGCCCATGACTGCTGTCAGATCAAGGCCCGTGGTTCTGATCTTGTCTAACCTTAGTTCCCGCCTAAAAGCCCAATCTCCACGCACAGTCACATCAGAGGTTATGCCTTCAACTTATGTATTTGGGGGACACAGTTCAGTCCACAGCACTGTGTCAGACACACAGACACCAGGGCTTACACCGCTCCCCAGTCCTCAGCCTGCGGAGATCTGCATTTGGGAAACCTGACTTCAGGGCACTTCTGGCTTGCCCTGGGCGGGGCTGAGCCTTTCCAGGGGCAGAAGATTGAGTCTTAGTGAGGCGGAGAGCATCCTCCCCGAGGCTTCGGTGTGTGAGATGAGACACGGGGACCGGGGACGCTGAGGATGAAGCTGCCCTGCTCACCAGTGTGCGTCCGGGGACCAGAGGTCGCCTGTGCCCCCGTGTCCTCACAGGAAAGGGGGCTGGTCCGCAGAGCAGGGGCGGGAGCTTACCTCCAACACGGGTCGCTGTGCACACAGCCTTCCCGGATCTGGGCTGGCCGGCCCAGGCTGTCCCTCTCTGGGTCTGGAATCTGCTCTTGGCTGAGCTTCTGAGACCCTCCACGCCCACAGGTCCTGCTGTCCACACGGTCCTGAGTGCAGATCGTTCACTCTGGGTCCTCACAGCCCAGCAGCCCGACACCCGGGTGGGAGAGGCTGCACTCGATTCCTGCCTGAATAACGGGCCGTGGGATCTCATACTTAAGGTACAAAATTTAAATACATCAAAATAATCATTTAAATATGTCAAAGAAGGAGGTGAGATTGCCTTGTCGTTCTCATTTATTTGTGAATGTGACGTAGAGAAGACAAGCATTGCTTCACCTGTCTTCACAGTTCCACGCGAGTGCTCTTCGAGATCCTGAAACCTCAGGATGCCACATTGTGCAAAAAGGCACATTCAAGAAGCTGGAGAGTGGACACTTTCACTCCAGAGAGGACGCTGGCTTTGGCCACGTGCCCACACTCATGCACATCACAGGGAGGGCCCAGGGGCATGGCTGTGCCTGCAGAGGAGGACGGCTGCAGGGACCAGTGGAGTGAGCAGCCTGCCGAATGTGGATGAGCGAGTGGCCGTCCAGTCAGGGCCACACCCCACCATGCCAGCTGTGTTCTTACCACGTGATGTGGTTTGAATGTGTGACCCTCCAAGTTTCATGTTGAAATGTGAATCCCAGTGTCAGAGTTGTTGGTGGGAGGTGTTAGAGTCATGGGGGTGGATTGTTGGTGGGATCTCGAGTTGTTGGTGGGAGGAGTTATTGGTGGGAGGTGGAGTTGGTGGTGGGAGAAGGAGTTGTTGGTGGGAGGTGTTAGGACCATGGGGCAGATTGTTGGTGGGAGGTGAAGTTGGTGGGAGGTGTTAGGGTCATGAGGTGGATTGTGGGTGGGAGATGGAGTTGTGGGTGGGAGGAGGAGTTGTTGGTGGGAGGTGTTAGGGTCATGAGGCGGATCCCTCACACACGGCCTGGTGTCCCTCCTGAGGTAGTGACTGAGTTCTTGCTGTATTCGTTCACTTGAGATCTGCTTGTTAAAGACTGTCTGAGACCTCCCTCCCCTCTCTCTCCCTTGCTCCCTCTCCCACCCTGTCCCATCTGTGACACACCAGCTTCTCCTTTGCCTTCTGCCGTGAGGCTTCTTGAGGCCTCACCCGGAGCAGATCCCGGCCCCATGCTTCCTATGCAGTCTGCAGAACCATGAGCCAAATAAACCCATTCTCTTTATAAATTACCCAGCCTCAGGTGTTCCTTCAAAGAGATGCAAAAGGAACTAATACCCCACACACTTATAAATTTTATATCTACAGAAACATCCAGTCGGCCTTCTGGAGGTGGAGAGGCCTGGGCTTCATCCTGAGTCTGCTTCTTACCAGTAATGTGTTCATAATCCATTTGCTGAGCGTTTCTCCTTGTTTGTTCATGTGGATGATGGAGGGATCCTGATGTCCAGACCTTTTCAGATACTTACATGAACTCATGCTTGTGAAGCAGTTAACCCAGCACGGGTGTGGCAGCTCAGCTGACGCCAGTAACACCAACCCCTCACGGCTGATTCAACACGTGCACAACACACACACAGGAAAATAGGCCTCTCAGCGCAAGTTTGAGGAGGCAAAGGCCTAACATTACATTTTAAACAATTTGATATTGTGTAGAGGAGCGCTGCTTGAAAGATTCTAGTGGATTTCTTACTTTTTAATAGTCAGAGCTTGTGCCTCTTCCCTCCCTACATTTCAGGACTAAAATCACTAATTCATTCACTCAGAAATTCTTTAAACTGAGGCAGGCAGAGACAAATGTCCTCTTGATGAACAAAGGAAAATCATAGAAAGGAAATTTACTTTTCCTTCCTTCCTTCCTTCCTTCCTTCCTCCCTCACTCACTTACTCTCTCTTTCTTTTGCCTTTTTTGGTTCTGGGAAGGAGGAAATATAACCATGTGTTAGTCAAGTTTCATGTGTTTCTGCCAACAGACTCCTTCCTCTTTGGTCTCCTGGGCTCGGAGGGTGATGGAAGTGGTGGGGCCATCTGATGTGGCTGCTGCCATCATGCTGGCCATTGCAGGGAGGGCCTGGGGAGGAGGTGAACAGCCCCCCACTGCAGCCTGCCCCTTTGGAGGCCACCATGATGGGGCCGAGTCAGGTCACGTGCTGGGAGAGGGAGAACTCCAGGTCAGCCCTGGGTGCTGGGGCCTCAGAGGGAGCTCTCTGCAAAGTTGCCCCTGCCCCTGATGCCAGCCCAAGCCCAGCGAGGACCTGGAGCCCCCACCCCAGGCTGCAAGGGGGCATGGCTAGGTGCCATTCTACATCGTGCCAGTGGGAACTGGGGACAAGCGGGAGGGTCCCTTTCCAAATTGGCAAGGCAGGAGCTTCCCAACCTGTAGCTGCAACCTGGTACCTCTGTGCTCTTGGGTGCAGGAGCAGGGAGGAGCCCCACTCCCAGGCACAGCTGCAGCTGCCCAAGCCAGGCCTGCAGACCCAGGCGTCCGTGCACTCTTGGGAGCCTGGGAAGGGTCCCTTTGCCCTTGCAGGCTGTAATGTGCCTGCCCTCACTGCCTGGCCTCTCCCTGCTCTCAGCACCCAGGGTGTTCTCGGAGCAGAGTTGGGGCCAAGTCTGGTGCTGTTACAGCATAGCCAGCTGTGCGCATGCTCGGGTGGTGCTGCTAACCCCCTACATCCTCGGCCCCCTGTGGACTGTGGTCATAGAGGAGTGTGGGAGGGGAAGCTGGGGGAATGGCTGCGGGCGACTCGGCACTGGCCTTCAGGTGCCGCTGGGTGCCAGCAGTCTCGGTGCCATGAATGGCCACAGGAAGCAGACAGGCTCCTGGGCAGAAAGGGGTGGGTCCCCAGTGAAGCCCCACCTTCGGGCCTGGGCAGGCCTAAAGTCCGGGGGGCCTGGGCTGCCGTTCCTGCAGACTAGAGGGGGAACTCATAGAGCTTTTTCCTGGGCTGCCCATGGCTGTCCACAGTCCAATCAGCATGCAACCCTCCACCAAGGCCCATAACAGCCCCAGACTCAGCCAGAGCAGGGCAGAGGACAGAGAGATGGCAGGGCGACCAGCTGCAGAGAAGAGCCACCCTCTCTGCTGAGAGCTTCAGAGAGACAACAGGATAAACCGCTGCAGAAAGGAGTCACCCTCCAGGGCCTTCTCTCTGCTGACAGCTGAACACTCAATGAGACGACCTTCCTGCAGAGAGCAGCTGCCCCTGTGGGTCTCCTCTGAGCTGTTCTAACACTCAGTAAAGCTCCTCTTCATCTTGCTCACCTTCCACTTGTCCGTGTGCCTCGTTCTTCTGTACAGAGGACAAGAACTTAGGCAAGGGCACCACCAGCCACAGAGGTTTCCAGCCAGAAAATCAACACCCCAGAGATCCCATAACAACAGCAGGAGGAGCAGGTGAGCCTGTACCCAACTTTATGACTCCTAATGGTCTCACTGGTACTACAAACACAGGGACATTCGGGACAGAGAAAGGCCGCACGGCCCACAGGGGAGAGAGTCCCTCAACCATGACGTCATCTTCTCAAGCCCTCAAGCCCTCAAGCCAGGAGCAAGGGGGATTCCTAAAATGCTGGTAGCATGGCCTTGCCCACTAAGGTGAGTGAAGTTTCTTCTTCTATCTCATAGATAAGGACAGTCAACATCCTGGGGAAGAACTGCGTGTCCTTCCCTGGCAACAATCCCAAGTCCAGGTGACAACAGCCATGCACCTCACCCTGGTGTTAGGTTCTGTTTAAAATCAGTGTTACTCAGTGGTTCCATGGAAATTTCCGTCTGTCCATCCTCCGTGTAGAAGCTCATCTCTGAAATTCTGAGACGTTCCACTGGGGCCGTGGACTCAGCCTGCGCTGCCCTTGAACAGCTTTATTGATTAGGACGTGCATTGAGCACAGATTCCCAAACGCAGGGATGGCTTTTCCAGTTCAGTGCTCACAGTTTTCCAAATGGTTGCATTTGGAGTTGAATTGACTCAGAACTGACAACAACCTTAAGGCCTTTTGATTAACAGTTGACCTTCCCAATTTGGAAACATGTTTTCTGTTTTTCGAAAGGAATAATTGAGTACTGATTTAGTTTATGATGCTTGGCAGGAACAGAACACGCTGAAGTCCTGTGCTTTTCTGTTTGTTATTCCTCAAATCAGCATTTCAGACGTGTGGAACAGGGTTTCATTTTCCTTGTTTGTGGGAAGACCACGTGCTGCTTCCTTTGTTCACCTGGAGCGAGTTAAAGAAAAGTCTTCACTTTGCTCTTAAAACCTTTGTGTGATGTCACTGAAGTTAATTCCACGCCGTGGAAAATGTCCCTAACCCCTTGTTTATTTGCCTGTTAGTCTAATACACGTTCATTGTTTGTATCATGACAACAATTTTGGCTTCATCATGTTTCAACATCACCTGTTTTATTTTAACAGAACATTCCCAAGCCTTTGGTGTCAGCGGTTACAGCCAGTTTCTTCATGGTCCTTCCCATGGTAACAAGGAAAGTGTTTCAGAGAAATTATTTTATTTATGTTTTACTGCTCTAGAACGTGGAGTCAAATTTTAGAAAAATATTCCCAAAACCAAAAGGTGTTTTGCAAGTTGGAGCCAACTGATGTTAAATGTATTTGGCTTTATTGAAATCTAAACAATCTTCCATTTGGAAAACCTTATGAAACAAGTTTTATCTTATTACTAGGTGTGACTTTACCACAAATGGTTTGTACAGTTTTATTTGCAAATCATCAACATAGAGGAATCTGTGTGAATTTTTCACTTCAACTTAATGCAATGACAAATAAAAAATACAAATATTAAATTTGGACTATTTGAAACTGTCGACCTTATAAACATGCACATCCAAACCATGTCCTATGTATGACCTCATCACCTATTTTCAACAGCTTTTGAGAAAGGTAGAAAAAGCAAACAGAAAGCACGCAGTAACATGTTGAAAACACAAAAGCCCTCAGGGACGAGCAATCAGGACGCTTCATCCACAAACAAGGAATGAGAAACGTGATGCTGACGACTTTCTGGAGTTCCGCCTCCCACCCTGCCACCCGTTTCTTCCCTGGTGTCTCCTGCTTTGCTGGGAGCAGGTGCTTGGGAAGATGCTGGGGAGAGGGCGCACCTGGCAGCGGCAGCTGAGGGCACTGGCGGTTCTGCAGCGAAGGGGGAGGACCCACGGAGACACCACGTGCCGGGCTTTCTGCGGGCAGGAGTCTGCACTCCGTGCCAGGCGTGCCAGTGCTTCCCTCCAGGGCCTTGGGTGCAGCCAGGCAGCCATTTTGGCTCCGTACGTGCACAATTTCTTAAGGAACTTGAGGACTGAGTAGCAGATTTCCTCTGTGCTGTAACTGTTCGTTTGCACATTGATTTCCTCAGGAAACCCCGTCTGTGGGGTCCTATGACCCATGTATTCATCTTTCTGGCCTCATTAATCAGCACACGATGAGCACAGAAAAAAATTCGCAGTGAATGTTTGCTAAGTAAACACATGGGGTTTCTTTCCATGCTTCTCAAGGCTGATTGCTAAGTATTGTTAAACTACAAGAATTGAAATAAGAGTAGAAGAACCATTTTAGAAAAATTCAGAACTTAAATGGCAATATTAAAAATGCATTAATTAAAAAATTACCTGGACATGTTGGCACGCACCTGTAGTCCCAGCGACTTGGGAGGCTGAGGCAGGAGAATCACTTGAACTCAGGAGGCAGAGGTTGCAGTGAGCTGAGATTGCACCACTGCACTCCAGCCTGGCGACAGACTGAGACTCTGTCTCAAAAAAAAAAAAAAAAAAAAAAAGCATTAATTCATCAGATGCTTTTGAAGAAACCACGGTGTGCTGGCAGCTGTGTTAGGTGGTACGGATCCGGTGGGAGCAGGATTCATGTGTCTTCCTGTGCTTAGGGAGACTTCTGTGAGGCTGCAGGGCTGTGTCAGTGGCATGTTTTATCTTTACCAGATGGAGGGGACATCAGCACTGTGAAATGGACAATATATTATCTGCACCACCTTAGTGCCTTGAAGATTCTGCAAATCCCCACTAAGATATCTTTGTAAAACATCTGGATGCTCAATAGGTGTTTGGGATGCATTTTCTCAAAAATAACACAGGAAAAGTTACTAGGGTTGCGTAGAGAGGTAAACACAGAAAACGTATGAAGACCTGTTTGGGGAAGATGCCTCCAGGACACAGCTGACCTTCCCGTCTGGACAAAGCTCTTCCAGGCTCTGCGTTCATTCCAGCTTTCTCACCAACTGCCAGCATTTCAGAAATCCAGGCCCTCCTCATTGTTATCTGTACCCTCAGATTTTCATGGAGTCTGATGCCAGGCGGTTATTCTGAAATGTCCTGTCCCTTCACACCCATGGATGGAGTTGGCCTGCCTCTAACTAATCACAGTGCTATGGGCTGAATAGGGGTTCCCCCAGAATTCATATGTTGAAGCCCCTCTCCCCAGTGTATTGGTATTTGGAGATGGGGCCTTTGGGTGGTGATGAGGTTAGATGAGGTCGTGGAAGTGGGGCCCTCGTGATGGGATCAGTGCCCTACAGGAAGAGACCCCGGGGAGCACGCTTCCTCTGACCACCACGTGCGGACACAGTGAGAAGGTGGCCGGGAAGCGGTCCTCACCAGGACACAGCCACGCAGGCACCCTGACCTCATGCTCCACCCTCCAGGCCCGTGGGGTCATGCCTTTTTGTTTGAGCCGTAAGTCCATGCTGTTTTTTATTCCAGCCTGGGTTAAGTTATATCATTATCCAAAGCTGGGTAACTTCTTCACATTTTGATTTATTAAACAGCCATTACTGAGAGAATACATTTGGATTCATTTGTAAGTTATGTCAGTCTTTACACAAAGCTTGCTGCTATTGATGACAAATTCATCTTACATTTTTTTCTTTCTAAATAATATATTGGAAGAAAAATGAGAAAATGTAGATACTCAAAAACACAGAGAACATTACCCAAAATTCTGTTACATAGCTCTGGATATTGGTTGTGTAAATTATCTTAAACATTGCTCCTTTAGTGTGTGTGAGTGTATTACTTTGTGTAAATATGGTGTCTCTTGTTAGATTACAGGAGTGGTATGACACACTGTTGTCTGCTTTCCATTATCCCTTCTCAGTCAAAATATATGTCAACGTTTATTTACACAATTGTATCTGCATGCCATTTTAATTGCTACTATAATGTCCCCTTTTGGGGATATTACATATTTAACTTATTTTATATTGTTTGTAGTGTCATAACTAATTTTATATGTCAGCCTGACAGGGCCATGGGGGTTCGCAGATATTTGGCCAAACACTATTCTCAGTGTGTCTGCGAGGGTGTTTGAATCTGACTCCTGAGTAAAGCTGAAGGAGCTCCCCGGTGTGCATCAGCCCCGTCCAATCTGTTGAATCCTGAGTAGAACACAAAGGCCGGCTCTCCCCAGGTCAGAGAGAATTCTTTCTGCCTGCTGCCGCTGGCTGCTGCCTTCAGACAAGAGCTGACCACTGAGCCATCGGCTCCCTGGGTCCCTCGCTTGTAGACCCACTTACAGGGGAGTTTGGGACTCATCAGCCTCTAGAATCATGTGGGCCAAACGCTTAAAATCTCTGTTTTTTGGCCGGGCGCGGGGGCTCAAGCCTGTAATCCCAGCACTTTGGGAGGCCAAGTCGGGCGGATCACGAGGTCAGGAGATCGAGACCATCCTGGCTAACACGGTGAAACCCCGTATCGACTAAAAAATACAAAAAACTAGCCGGGCGAGGTGTCGGGCGCCTGTAGTCCCAGCTACTCGGGAGGCTGAGGCAGGAGAATGGCGTAAACCCAGGAGGCGGAGCTTGCAGTGAGCTGAGATCCGGCCACAGCACTCCAGCCTGGGCCACAGAGCCAGACTTCGTCTCAAAAAAAAAAAAAAAATCTCTGTTTTTCTCTAGATAGACAGAGTGTAGGGAATTCCTAAAATAGATTCCTAAAATCTATCTATCTATCTGTCTCTCTCTCTCTATCTATCTCTCTCTATCTTTCTATCTAGATAGACAGATAGTAGACAGATAGATAGGTTCTGTTTCTCTGGAAACCTTGACTTATACAGATACTTAAGATACTCTCAGCTCTTTTTAATTAAAAAAAATATATATATATATAAAGAGAATCTCCATGCCTGCAGCTTTGAACATATACTGGTTTATTGTTTTAGGTGAAGTTTCCAGCAGCAGCTCTGCTGGGAGAATGGGGGAGTGCTTTTCCAGGGCTGTGATGGAGGGTCCAGGCCTGAGTGAGGAAGGCTGTGTGGCGGCCGCTCCAGCTACGTCTGGATGTGTGATTCCTGACAACCTTGACTTTGGGCTTTGGGAGTCACCTTAATGTGTCCAACTAACAGGAACATGTTGCATTTCATTTTTATTTAATTTAAAATGTCTTAATTTCTAGTGAAGTTGAAGATATTTCAATGTGTTAATTGTTCCTTACCTCTATTCACACATAGAGACATAATCTGTGCACACATCTACCTTTTATGTGTGGGGTGCCATGTTCATGATGTTTAATACGCCCATTCCCGTTGGAATGTCCTTCCCGAATTTCTCCATGCACGTCAAGAAGCTGCTCATACTTCAGATCGCTCTTCAGGGCATTTTATCCAGAGGGAGATTTCATCAGCCTTTATTCAAGTTGATCCCTTTTTCTCCAAATTCATTTATCTATTTGTGTCTGGTCTGATCATTATTTACATATGTATAACTATATTGCACAAACCTGAAACAACATTCCCCAAACTTTCATCAATGACAGCATTAAATAGGATGACCTGCACACAGTAGGTGCTTAATTAATGAATGTTGGATGGATGAGCAAGTCCTCTTCTAAATTAAAGGAAGGTGACTGTATCCATGCTGCTGGAGATAATCAAAAAGTTACTTACTTTTGAAAAGATAACTCTAGAGGTATGACTGCATTTTGAAATGGATTATTTAAGTCACAATGAATACATTCACCCTTGACAGAACCGTGGCTTATTTGCTACTCATTTTAGGTAACTTGTGAACCAAAAATATAGCTCCCAACAGACTTATATACAAAATATCAATTGTAGGCACCACAGAGAAATTTCCAATATCTCTTTCCTGCTGTGACTTCTACATTGCTGTGGTAAAGCTAAAATAGCAAAGTTTATTTATCGTGAATTTCGTTCGTTTGTTTCTTGTTATAATTTGTTTTCCCTTAGATAATAGCTGCTATGACACATGAAAGATATTTATTTGCCAAATTGGTGTTTCTCAATCAATGCTACCTTAATCTAGGGGTCTTTTACTCTAAGAACTCTGAGCATTACATTACCAGACGAATTTTCAAAAGGACCAGAATGGCAGGCAGAATTGGATGAACCCCACCACAGAAGCTAAAACATAGTCTTATTATTGTACGTGAATTTCAGGAACATTTCCTTTCTTTGTGACTCCGGGTAGATCCGTCCCAAGGATCACTAGGCACCAAGTGTCAGGGAAGCATCACTTCCTGGGAGGAGTTTTTCCATGTTCTTCATTTGTCTTCCTATTACACTTTTGTGGGGTCACCGCTAATTTTGCCTTTGGCTGCGTCTTGACCCTGTCACTTTGCTCTTCTCACAAAAGCTTCTGCTGTTCACCCTCTCTGCTGATTGAAACTGATGAGTACACCTGAGTCTTGCTGCAGAATTGAAAGCCATAGAATTGTGCATAGTGAATGAAGTTTTAGTCATTGGAAAATAGGCTATATATGTGTGTAGTGTGTGTGTGTTTAAAATATCCTCCTCTCCCTCTCTCTCTCTCTCTATATATATATGTATATATATTTCAGGGAGCTGGGGTTGTAGGGAGGTTTTTTTCCAGAACTCTGGGTGGTCCTTCACCAGGGCTCTGACTAGATGATCGGAAATCTCAGTGTGAATAAGAGAAAAGCCTTCCCCCAGGAATTTCCTCCTTCCACAGAAGGCACAAGTGTTGGTCAGAGTTCTCCAGACAGACAGAACCAATTGCATGAAAGGGATTGATGAGGGGCAATCAGCTCACAGAATCACAGGGCCAGAGAAGTTCCAGGATAGGCTGCTACAAGCAGCAGAACCAGAGATGCTGGAGAATCAGAGAAAATGGAGAACCTGAGATGCTGGAGGACCAGAGGAGCTAGAGAACCAGAGACACAGCAGAACCAGAGACACAGCAGGACCAGGGGAACTGAAGAACTGGAGGAGCTGGAGAAGCAGGAGAGCCAGCAGCCTGGCTCAGTCCAAGTCTGGAAGTTTCAGAACTGGGGAAATGGACAGTGCAGCCCCCAGTCTGAGGCCAAAGCCAGAGAGCCCTACAGAGTCCAAAAGCTGAAGAACCTGGAGTCTGATGTCTAAGGACAAGAGGAAGAAAGAGGCCTTGCCCTGGAAGGAGAGAGAGAGAGCAGAGAGAGAGAAAGCAAATTCTTCTTCTTCTCTCTGTTTTGTCCAACTGGGCCCCCAGGTGCCACGCACATGGAGGGCTGGTCTTCCTGTCTCAGACCACGGAATTTCAGCCAGTTTCTTCTGGAATCACCTCACAGATACACTCAAAAGCAACACATGGCCAACCACCTGGCCTCCGCAATCCAGTCGGGCTGACGGCTCCTATTAATCACCACAGCTATTGTCCCTCGGACTTAGCCCATGTGGGGCTTGGGACCCAAGGAGCAGATCAGGTATTTCAGACAAAACAGATGCAACTCTGTGAGGCCCTGTTGTGCAATCCAAAGAGCATTTGGTTGATTCAGTGTACACATGAGCACACCTATGCACACAGGTACACACAGACATATGTACATACACAGGCATGTGCTCACACATGCACACACATAGGAACACATGCTAACCACCACAGCAATACACCCATGCATACATGTACATATGGACATATGTGCTCACACATATGCGTATTGACATGTGCATGCACACACAACACACACATCTGCACGTGCACATGTGCACATGTATGCACACAGGTATCCGCATGTACATGCATGTGAACACAGGCACACGTGCACATATACACACATTCACAAACGGATATATTTACTTTTTCTGTGTGACTCTGTGCTAGAATTTGCAGACACAGCAATAAACATTGTGGGCAGAGCCCTGCCCTTTACTGGTGTTTTTTAACTAGAAAGGGAGAGAGAGAGAATTAGAAATAAAGACACATCACACAACCACGCCACACGTAGGAAAAGCCAAGGACCTGCAGGGTGTTGTAGGAAACTCCTGGCACTCAGGCTTTGGGAATGTGGGGAAGTTTCTAGAAGGAAGTAAATTTCAGTGGTTTGCAATTTCAGGGGGGTTAACGTGGGGAAAAGAAAGAGAGATCAGCCTGTTACTGTGTCTATATAGAAAGAAGTAGACATAAGAGACTCCATTTTGTTCTGTATTTGAGATGCTGTTAATCTGTGACCCTACCCCCAACCTTGTCCTTGCAAGAGACTGTGCTGCGGTGACTCAAGGTTTAACGGATTTTGGGCTGTGCAGGGTGTGCTTTGTTAAACAAGTGCCTGAAGGCAGCTTGCTGGTTAAAAGTCATCACCATTCTCTTAATCTCAAGTATCCAGGGACTCCTACACTGCGGAAGGTCGAAGGTCGCAGGGACCTCTGCCTAGGAAAGCTAGGTATTGTCCAAGGTTTCTCCCCATGTGATAGTCTGAAATATGGCCTCCTGGGAAGGGAAGGACCTGATCGTCCCCCAGCCTGACACCCGTGAAGGGTCTGTGCTGAGGAGGACTAGTATAAGAGGAAAGAAGGCCTCTTGGCAGTTGAGATAGAGAAAAGCATCTGTCTCCTGCCTGTTCCTGGGCAATGGAACATCTCGGTGTAAAACCCGATTGTATGTTCTGTTTACTGAGAAAGGAGAAAACCGCCTTAGGGCTGAAGGTGGGACGTGCTAGCGGCAATGTTGCTCTTTATGCACTTTATGGAGATTTTTGCATATCAAGGCACAGCATATTTCCTTAAACTTATTCATGTCACAGAGATCTTTATTCCTATGTCTTACTGCTGACCTTCTGCCTACGATGATCCTATTATCCTGCCACTTCCCTTTTTCTAAGATGGTAAAAATAATGATCAATAAATACTGAGGGAACTCAGAGACAGGTGCTGGTGCAGGTCCTCTGTATGCTGAGCGCCGGACCCCTGGGCCCCCTTTTTCTTTCTCTATACTTTGTCTCTGTGTCTGATTTCTTTTTTCAAGTCTCTGGTTCTACCTAACGAGAAACGCCCACAGGTGTGGAGGGGCAGGCCACGCCTTCACCGACTATGGAAGGGCGTGGGTGTGTGGGTGGCATGATGTGCTGTGGTATCTGGGGACGGGGTTGTACCCTGTATCTGCATCCAAATCAAGTCCAGCAGGACGAGAGCTCAGAGTTCGAGGGAGGCAGGAGAGGAGCTCAAGTTTCACACAGGCAGCCCCGCCCTCAGCTGCAGGTTCCATCTCTTGGCCTCTTGGGGTCTGCGCTGCCACAAGGCCTCATGAGGCTGCCTCCTGCCCTGTGAAGCAGGAGTTTGGCCTGAGCTGGCGGGGCTCTTGTTCTGCCCTCCAGATTCTGCTGGGTCCTGGTTCGCACAGGGTAGCGTGAGTCCTGCCCGCACACCTTGCTTCTTCATACTCTCTTCACACCTGTTCTCTTCACTCTGGGTAAGGGAGAGAGTGGGAATCAGTTCTTAAAGGGACCTCACCCTCAAAGTCCACTCTGAGAACTAGGAGGCTGTGAAAGGAACAATGTTTTCTAGGAATAAAAGGACATTTTTTCTCTAGTGAACCTGTGTTCCTTTCCACAGACAACAGTACAGGTTTCTCCCTGAAGTCCGAGGGGCGTTTAGGTGCAGGGTCTCTGTCACATATAATTCTCTTTAATTTTAAATGACGTTTTCACCGCCCTTTAAAAATGTGAAATTCTGTGGCTCAGAGACTCCAAGGCAACCCCTCATGACCCCGACCTCCCAGAGCTCGGGCCCGGCAGAATCCTCTCCCTGATCGGGGTGGCTCCTGTGACTCTCGCCTGACTCAGAGAAGAGGCCAGGGTGACAGCAGCAGGGATGCGGGTCTCCTGAAGCCCACCGCGTCCTGCCGGCTGTGAAGACGTCGCGGCTGCGATGTGGCTCCGCTGTGGGGCTGTGCGCAGGACTGACGGCTCAGGGCCAGCGGGGACAGCAAGCGGCCAGCACTGAGGCCGAGCTGCGTAGCAGGGAGGGAGAGGGCTCTGCCAGCAGCCAGGTCTCGGGGAGGCCGGCCCTTCCCTGTGGAGCCTGCTGATGGAAGTCAGCCCGTGGACCCCTCAAGGGCCTCTACCACCATGAGCAGAGGGCCCGGCTGAGCCAGGCCTGGACTCCTGTCCCCCAGAAACTGTGAGATAATAAACGGGTGCTGTTCTAAGCCTCCGTGTGGCATAGCAATGGATTATGCATTGATGGGGCTTGGCTATGTCTCCACCCAAATCTCATCTGGTCACCCGTAATTCCCGCGTGTTTTGGGAGGGACCCTATGGCAGACAGATGAATCACGGGGCGGTTTCCCCCATACTGTTCTCGTGATGGTGAATAAATCTCACGCGATCTGATGGTTTTATGAGGGGCTTCCGCCTCTCGTGCTAGTGAATAAGTCTCGCGAGATCTGATGGTTTTATAAGCGGTTTCCGGCTTCACTTGGCTTTCAGTCCCGCTTGCTGCTGCCGTGGAAGACGGTTTCCGTTTTCACCATCCACCATAATTGTGAGGCCTCTCAAGCCACGTGGATCTGTGAGTGCATTAAACCTCCTTTATATTTATAAATTACCCAGTCTTGGGTATGGCTTTATCAGCAGCATGAAAAGAGATGAATACGTGCATCATAGATTACTAATATCAAACGTTCTTAATTGAGATTCACACAGGGAAGCCCACGGCCCGATTTAGCCTCTGGTTGTATTTATAGATCGCAACCTAGGAGAAAGTGGGTGTTGAGTAAATATTTGATAATAAATATCCTAAATATAATGAAATACCATATCATCCCAGCACTTTGGGAGGCCGAGGCGGGTGGATCACCTGAGGTCAGGATTTCAAGACCATCTTGGCCAACATGGCGGAACCCTGTCTCTACTAAAAATACAAAAATTAGCCGGGCGTTTTGGCAGGCGCAAGAGAATTGGCTGGAACCCATGCGGTGGAGGTTGCAGTGAGCCAAGGTGCCAAGATAGCGCCACTGCACTCCACCCCGGCAGCAACAGCAAGACTCTGTCTCAAAAAAAAAAAAAAAAAAAAAAAAAGAGGAGCTAACTTATTAATGTTCTGGTGTAAAATCAATTGAGCCGTATGCTTGTCTTATTTATGAAGAAGAAATTGTGTCCTCAGCTGTGGTCTTCCTCCCTAAATCTGGTAAAAGATACAGCCAGTCCTTTAAAACTGCATACATGGGTTAATTAATCTAAAAAGTAAAACCTTTTTGAGACTCTTTCAATCTTGAGCATGGTGTGTTTGGCAACAAATCTAATTTACAAACTAAAATAGTGGCTGCGCGTTACCCCTAGGGACTGCTCTCCTTCCTGCCGCGCAGATTGTGAAACCGTGGATTAGAGCAAGCAGAGAGATGGAATTTTAGGACCTTGTGGACCATCTTATTTGCTAAGATAAAAGTGTTAGTTTTAATAAAAGACAAATAGAATTTAAGGACATTTGTTACAGTGAGATTGTGTCAGGGTTACGTGCAGGGGACACACCCAGCTATTTGACGTGGGTGTGTTGACGTGCATAGAAGCTAAAGCATTTATCTTAGGAAGCACTGGGAATATGGACCTCTGGTGAACAATAGAGGAAGGGTCCACAGCCAGATTGCAGGATCAGAACAAGGACCAGCCTGGGAAGTATCTCTAATCGCCAGGGGGTTCTGAGTGTGGCTGGTGGCCCAGGCAACAGGGCCCCTGAGCCGGCAGCTTCAGGGAGCAGCAAAGCTGCCTCTTCAAGCTGTGAATGGCCAAGAACCAGGCCCTGCCAGGGTTGGGGATGCCCCTCTCCACTCTGCAAAGTCCTGGAGGTGCATAGCAGATGGAGACCCTTTAATGAGAGGTGAGACGGAGCCCGTGGGCTGTATCCCCTGAGCAGGTGATCCCTGAGCCAGTAGGTATTAGCCCTAATTTTAATGTGATTCTAACGGAACTTTCTCATTCCTGAGTTCTTGGGCGTACACACTGAATACACAGAGTAAACCCTGATTTTTTTTTTTCTTTGAGACGGAGTCTCACTCTGTCCCCAGGCTGGAGTGCAGTGGTGTGATCTCGGCTCACTGCAACCTCCGCCTCCCAGGTTCAAGTGATTCTCCTGCCTCAGCCTCTGGAGTAGCTGGAATTACAGGAATTTGCCATTACGTCCAGATAATTTTTTGTATTTTTAGTAGAGACGGGGTTTCACCATATTGCCAGGCTGGTCTCAAACTGTCGACCTCAAGTGATTCACCTGCCTTGGCCTACTAAAGTGTATTACAGGCGTGAGCCACCGCACCTGCCCCTTTTTAAATTTTTTAATGAAAGGACTCACTTGAAGCACCACTTTGCTGAGCAGACCTTGTCCTCTTTATCTTTGGTCTGTGCTAGTCGCTTTTCGTGTTTCTGCCTGTAGTGTCTGTAGGGCAGTGCACAGGGAATTTATTTATCAGTTAGCGCCGTGTGGCACATGGCAGGGATATGAAACACAGAAATCAGAAGGAAACCCCTTCCCTGGGTCAGCACTTTCTCTAGGTGAGGGTGATTTGAAGAAACTGAGCTTTTACAGTGCAGAAAATTCTGGAAATAAGCGAGTTGGGCCCTTCCCAAGTCCCAGAGCCCGGCAGCGCTTCCTGGGAATTGTCTGCGGAGGCCCACGCAGGTCTGCACTGAAGGCGCTTCTCACAGCTGAGACCGTAAATGCGGCTGCTTTCAGCCTGAGCTGACTGACAGCTTCATTAAGACACTTTAGCATCCTGTCAAATGGCCTAAAGAACGTTAATGAAGACAAGGCATTGCTAACCCTGAAATTAAGTCTTTGTAAAAATTTGTTCAGAAAAGTAGTTTTCCTTGCTTCAGAGAAAGACGGAAATACCTCTTTGAGTGTTGCCGGCAGCATTTGAATAGATAATGTAACCAGATTTGCGCAACAAAAGTCACATTTACAAGTCTTCATGTTTTCCAGTAATTTCTAAGAGCCATGATTTGGTGATCCTATTCTGAGGAGATAATTGTCTGCAGGCTGGAGGCTGTGTGGAGTCTCTGGCAGTGTGATCGATGTGGTCAGGGAGGGCTTCCTTCAGAAGGAGGGGGCACTCTTCCCTCACTGCCAGCATCCATGCCCAGGCCTCTGCCTCCACAATGGCCCCCAGGGGCGGCCTTTAGCATCCGTGCCCAGGCCTCTGTCTCCACAATGGCCCTCAGGGGCGGCCCTTCAGACACTTCTGGATAGAGTGCTCAGAACCGTCAGCTGACTCCAAATACCATCATAACTGATACTTAAACTCACATAGGACTTGAGAATTCCAAAACTATTATAGATTATCCAGCTTTAGGCTTTACTTTATTTGATCTTTGTGACTCTACAAAGCAGAAAGGAACAATTATCACTTTCAGAAAGATAAGAAAGCTGAGATTCAGACATCCTAGGTAATTTGTCCCAATTGACTCACCTTCTTAACAACTGGACTGGGGCAAAAACCTATGTCCCCATTAGTATACGGTGGTCTTTCTCCTAAACCCAAACAGGTCTGGCACATCGTTTGAGAGTAGAGATAGCGGTCCACTTCCCAATGCTTGACTTTTCTCCTGGTAAGCTTTCAAGGATGATTTCCAACTTGAAGAAAGAAAGCTGAACAGTCCATGTTCAATGCTTTTGAATTTCCATTTTTGTATTTAACTTTTCTTAATCTCTGTTAGTCAAGATGATATATAAGTTGAATCCACTGAACTTTGGACTTTTGGACAATTCTTGGCATAGGGTCACATTAAAATGCTTATTGCTCCGTGGATGGGTGGGTGAAGGAAATGATCCTTGTTTTCACTTCTTTGTGTGCCTGTCTGGCTTTCATGAGAACTAAGAAATCATAAAATGCATATTCAGTCTGCAGCTATGAATTTTTTTATCAGTTTGATACAGCGTATGGTAGAGGAAGGAATTACTTGCTTGATTCTCAGAAAGGGCAGTGTTTACTTGATGTCTCAAAGGTGGAGAGTTTTATTGTCGTGTTATAAAGTGGCATTTGACCGGAGAACCTGGGATGGCCTTTCCCCACCCCACGAAAATGCTGCTGCTTTTCTAAGCGAAACGAGCAGATAACGCACCATGGAGGAGAAACCAGAGTTCCTCTTGGGACAGCTGAATCCACGCGCAGGGTCCTATGTGGCTGGAGGTGAGGTGGTGCAGGGCCTGTGGCTCGTGGTCCTGGCCTGCCTGTGGCCCTCCGTGGACAGCTGCAAGTCAATGGCTCTGCACATGCCTGAAATTCAACTTATGCGAACTTTACCCTGCTTTCAAATTCCAATACAGGCAGGAAGATCTAGAATAAAGTATTCTGCTTGGATAAATTAGGGTCCTAAATATTCAGTGCCCACATCTTTCATCCTTATTTCTCTCACTCTGCTGGGCCAGCCGGAGGATGCTGACTTTGGGTGGTGTCCGGTTCCTGTCTGACTTCCTCCCGCCGGGCTGAGGTGGCGCCCTGTTTAGTGCTGTCTCCAAAGAGAAGGATGGACGCACCGTTCTCCCACTGACTCCCGGGGTCCTGTCTGACTCCCTCCTGCCGGGTTGAGGTGGCACCCTGTTTAGTGCTCTCTCCAAAGAGAAGGATGGATGCAACATTCTCCCGTTCACTCCCGGGGTCCTGCATGGGGATAAGTCTTACGGGGGGATTGTCGGTCGTTCAGCCGTGTGCGCTTCCTGACGCTCAGGGGTGGGGGTGGTGTAGGATGGCACGGGCAGCGGGACACACAGCGAGCTCATCACAGTGTGTGTGCGGCAGCCACAGGGTGTGGGCTGTCTGCCACCAGCTTGGGACCCAGGAGAGACCAACACTCTGCAACTCAAGCCTTTGGCATCCAGATGCTTAGCTTCCATGAGGCCGAAGTTCCTCGTTTCTTGTCTGTGGGGGCATCTACCTTTGCCTTTTCACTAAGGAGGCATAAATGTTGATCAACCGCAGACTTCAAATTGTTCTCATTGTGCTCAGGTCAAAGAGAAAACTCCATGGCACCGGCTGTTTCATCATCTGAAAAGGAACATTTTTCCAAAAAGAATCTCAGCATCCTGGAGAATTCAACTCTTGTCTTGTATGGAAATAAAATAACGACTTCCAAAGAATTCCACATGATTTTTCAGGACTGATTTCTAAGCCAAGTGAGGACAGGAACGAGCTTATACCGCGGGATGGAGAAACAAGGAGACTCTTCGCTTACCTCAGCACACGGTTCAAGCACGGTGCTCTCATTGGAGTGCAGCTGTTTCAACTGAAAACCACCTTGCTTTTGTCAATAATTTGTGTAAAATTTGGGCAAATCAGGTCAAAAATAATAGGAGAGAGCAGATAACATTACAGCTCAGCGTAGATGGTTCTCAGCAGGCCCTTCCCAGAGTCGGGGAGCAGGCAGCTGGCTTCCGAGAGCCCATTAGACGTCACAGAGCTGGGGAGCAGGCAGCCAACTTCCCGGTGCCCATCAGGCATATCTGTGGTGGGGTTTGCATCTCTTTGCTGGGGCTTGCTCTTCCCAGGATGGA
The DNA here is from genome assembly GCF_002776525.5 of Piliocolobus tephrosceles. NCBI lineage: Eukaryota > Metazoa > Chordata > Mammalia > Primates > Cercopithecidae > Piliocolobus > Piliocolobus tephrosceles. Next base: position 821,408 of record NC_045448.1, on the reverse strand, counting down.
GAGAATATGCTCATCCTGTCCCTGAATGCTGCCACCATGGTCTCTGGGCAGCCGGCTGCTCTGGAGGCACAGACTTTACTACCTTCTGTGGCAAGTTCTCTGCAAGAAACCCGTAGAACCTTTATTTTCCTGCAGCTGCGCTCTCTTGCTTTTGTTCTATGAGAAGGTGGAGAGAGGAAGTCTGCTGTGGACTGCAGACCCCAGGCCATCTCCCTCGCCTGTGGATCCCGAGACCTGACCCACTTGACATCAGCAGAGGGGAATCCTGTACCCAGGTCACCCCCTGTTGTGATGACATGGGTTTCCCTTGCATGAGCTTTTTCTTATTTTTAGAATTATCCTGTTCTCCTGCTCTCATAGATACTGATATTTGCTCTATCAGTCTGCCTTCTTCGGTTTTGTTTCTTGTTATGTTCAGGCCTGTGGATCTGTTTTCCTCATGTATTTTCATACATAGGTTTCTCCAGAACACTGCACCTCAAACCTTACCTTGCATTGGAATCACGGGGGTGCTTGTTGCCACAGATCCCGGGTCCTGCCTGCATTGGAATCATGGGGGTGCTTGTTGCCCCTGGATCCTGGGTCCTGCCTGCATTGGAATCATAGGGGTGCTTGTTGCCCACAGATCCTGGGATTCTGCCTGCATTGGAATCGTGGGGGTGCTTGTTGCCCCTGGATCCTGGGTTCTGCCTGCATTGGAATCACGGGGGTGCTTGTTGCCCCTGGATCCTGGGTTCTGCCTGCATTGGAATCACGGGGGCGCTTGTTGCCCACAGATCCCGGGTCCTGCCTGCAGAGTTTTGGATCCCATGAGTCTGGGTGGGATTTTCAAAGAAGGCCTCAAGGCTGCAGCTGCCTTTGCTGCTGCTGCTGCTGTTTCAGCGACTTCACTTTGCAAAGCTCTGCTTTAGAAGGAAAGAACCAAGGGGCCCCCATGGGAGATAGCCCGTCCTTGTGAGGGTGTGGAGAGTAGATTCATAGCTCCGAGGAATTTCTCACGGGCTCCTTTACGTGTCTTACTACTCAACCTTACACTAAAATAAGTAATTTACTTCAAAGAAGTTCTTAAAATGAACATTTCCAGACTTTTACAATTTGAACTTTAAGAAAATTTGACTTTATAAGTCATCTAAATCCTCTTTGCCCTTACATTCTGAAATCTAAATTTTTAGCAAAATTGATTTTGAATGTGGATATAAAACTTTTATAGGTCAACAACCTATGTGAGATTAGGTAGGCTGAACAATAATTAATCTCAAAACTAAGTAGGATCTGAGCAGTGCAGCCCTAGGTCCAAGTGCGGGGCCTCTCAGACACACCAGCCGTCAGAACCGACCTTGATCAGGCCCCCCACTCCGGCCTCCCTGCTGAGGTCCCTCCTTTTGATGTTGTCTCTGCAACACAACCGTGCTCCTGTGAGGCTGACGTGACTCTCCTTCCCGGTTCTGTGGCCCTGTACCAGGGCACTCTCAGGATGATGTATCTAGGTTCTTTTTCTTAGACTGACCTTGTAGCTTGGCATTGACTTAACACTGGATATTTTTGGCATTCTTTTCTATCCTGCTGTGCTACTGAGACGGGGACCAGACAGATACCACTGCAGAGAAGGTGGTAGAAATAAGGTCTGAGTAGCAGTGAGGAGGTATCTGCAGCAATTGATCACGTCATAAAATGATGCCAGGAAGGGACGGAGAGCTTGGGAAAATGTATTCTTGTTTTCATTAAATTGATTAGAGGTGACCTGCATGCAGAGGCATTGGGAGGCCAGGATGTTCTGGGTAGAGACTGAAAGCTGACCTCAATATTCCAGACATAGGCCAGGTTCAGTGACAAGAGATGTGAGGAGGAGCCTGAGAATGAATAACTGCCACTTTGGCTGAGGAGGAGAGCCCCTTATCCGAGTCCCGATGTCCTGGGAGACGCTGGGAGACACCAAGCCCTGAGAGGAAGAGCCAGGCGTCCTCATTCCTGTTCGTGCTCCTGACCTCCAGGCTGCTGTCCAGCCCCCACTTCACCAAAACTCCCCTTCTGTCCTTTTCACACTAAACTGGATCCCAGGACACCAACCCCAAGAGGTGCCCTCGGATTCATCTGTCTCTTCCCAAAGCCATCCAGTACCTTTGGCCTGGCTGTCCTTTTTGAAACACATTTTCCCTGGTTTCCAAGAGAACAGTAGGTTGTTCCCCTGGCTTCTGAGCACCCCTGGTGTCCCTCCTCAGATGGAAGATTTCTACCCAGCCCCAAACAGGAGAAACCCAGAGAGTCCAGCCCCTCTCCCTCCCAGGCTTCTCATGACATCTTCCATCCCCCAGGCGTCACCTGCTGTGGATTCCCTGAAAGGTCAGGTTCACACCTGGTGCTCGCATTTCTCTTCTGAGCCCAGGCTGCCTGCCCGACCCCAGCCCTTGGCTGTCCCAAAGATAGGTCTATTCCAATCTGGACTCTACACTTACCTGCCCACACCCCTCTCTTCCCAGCTCAGCCAGCGGCAGCACCTCTCAAGGTGCCGTGCAGCCAGGACAGAGGCCTCATCGCAGAGGAATGTGAAATGCAGAAATGTTAAAATTTCAAGTTATTCCTGTAACGAGTGCCTGATGCCTTGTGCTTTGTGAAGTGCTTTATGTGGTGTTTTCACCCATTCCTCTCTTTAATTGTTTTGCCAAAAATTCCACTGACCAGTGCTGACTATTACTGCCTTGTGGACTCTTCTCTCTTATTTTCCACTGTTATGGCCTAAGACGGGTGAGCTGTCCGATCCTTTTCAAGCCACAGCATTGTTTATTCCTGTTAATCCCAATCACATGGAAAAAAATAAAACCCACAAATACTTTCAGTGAAAAGACAATTTAACCAATTTTCCTCATTCTGTTATTGTGGATTTTTTTTTTTAATGTAAATATGGGAGTTTGCATTTGCCCTTCTGTTATTTCATTCCCTTCCCTCTGCCTCATGGCTCCAATCTGCCACCTGCTCATGACGGATGACTGCCATTTAATGTCTTAACTAGGATTCTTGGCTTCGTGTGTACTGAAAACTGATAAATGTGCTGTCCATGTCTTAAAATGAAATTATTCACAGAAGTGAGGAAACAAGCTTTATGGAACTCTCCAAAGGAACTTCAGAAGTTATTTTAATTCCAAACAAGAATCTCTGGGGAAGTTGCTGAGACAAATATAAATTAACCAAATTGTATTATTACTAAACTGAAATGAAAAAAACAAAACACAGATATGTTAGTACAGGGATATATCAAAAAGAGTAAATCAGTTCTTAGAGTTCTGTGACTTGAAACCATTTATGGATATGAGATTATGTAGGTAAATATGTAACTAAGCAAATAGAGCAGAAACATGTCAAAACTCCAAACACAAATTTCATCCTCACTGATTCTGCAGCTACTTAATGCAATAACATTAGAATGTCACATGGAAGGACAGGAGCTGAGGTCACCTGGTTTTCTGGTATCTGGGAAGAAAACAGTGATACTGACCACTGGGCAGACAGGGACTGGAGAAGAAAGCTGTGGGGAAGTGGGGTTTCCAGCAGGAAAACCTCAAAACAGAGGCGAACTGGAATCAGTGATTTGCAAACAATTGGTAGGGCAGAATATTTTTAGAGATCATGGAGTTGAACCCTTCATTTCATAAACATAGAAACTGAATTGTGAAGATTTGGGGTGACAGAGACCCAGTCTCTTTAAAAAAAAAAAAAAAAAGAAAAGAAAAGAAAGCCAGCACGGTGCCTCACACCTGTAATCCCAACACTTTGGGAGGCTGAAGTCAGAGGGTCACTTGAGGCCAGGAGTTCGAGGCCTGCCCTGGCAACATAGTGATATCTGGTCTCTACAAAATTAAAAGCAATAAAAAAAGATGGGCATGGTGGTGCACACCTATAGTCCCAACTACTCAGGAGGCTGAGGCACAAGAATCACTTGAACGCGGGAGGCAGAGGCTGCAGTGAGCCGAGATCGTGCCACTGCACTCCAGCCTGGGCCACAGAGTGAGATTGTATATACAAAAAAAAAAAAAAAGAGCTTAATAACGAGGTCCCCAAATTGAGACTTTTGTAGTGAGGAGAATAAAACATGCATCAAATAACTACAAGCAGAGTGTGACAAATATTGTGTAAACATTATGTAAAAGTAAAGAAATAAATAAAGGATGCATCTGTGACTTCTGGTTTGAGACATGGGATTGAAGAGGGTGTTGGGCTGATGTGGGGGTCACTGAACAGAAAGGAGGAGGAAGGAGCATTGCCCGTGGAAGGAAGAGCCCTGGTCAACACTCAGGAGCCCTCGTCAAGGGTCCTTGGGGACTCTTGGGACATACAGGGGAACAGTTTGCAGCCTGAGAGCTTGATACCGAGACTTTATTCTCTTGCTAGTGGGGTGCACTGACCTAGAAATCTAGGCTTCCTTCTCTGGATCGCAGGGAGGCTTTGGGAATCCCTGAGCAGGGTGTTGGGCCGGCTGTCTTCAGCGTTCCTACACTGCAGGCACTAACTTTTGACTAACATGAAACTGTCTGAATTTTGGAGATTATGGACTCGCTGTGAACTTGATCGATGATCTAAGCTACAGCAGGAATTTCTGAGTGACCCATATTTTTTCCCTTTTGAAAGTAAAAGGAAGTATTATATCCAACTCATCCTCGCTAAAGATCCAGACATCGTCTATTAAAAGAGGTGCGTGTTCTCCTTTCTTCCAGGTCTCATGTGAGGGTTTGCTCCTAATGAGATTTCCTCTCACAGAGCTCAGGGTTGGAAGGCCCTTCTCCCAGCCGAAATTGCTCCCTGCTTTGAGCCCAGCAATCTCTGTGGGGCAGGGGAGGCTGCCCCAAAGGGACAGAGAGAGATGGCCTGTCCAGAGACTCCCAGTCCAGGCCCACCAGCTCCCAAGGGCAGCCCATTGGGGCAGGGACAGCTCTAGCAGTGGAATCAGCAGCCGTGCAGGCAGGTGGCTGAGCACCTGAGCACCACGCCCTGCAATGCATCTCAGGGTGTCTGCAGGGACCCTGGGCACTCACTCCTCTGCTGGCTCACTTCCATTCTCCACCCTGAGTCCAAACCAGCTAGAGCCCATGGTTTTCCTCCACACCAGCCTGGAAGCACCTTCTGGAGGCCGGCCCTGTCTCTCCCCTCACTGGACGCTAGCGGCCTTCCCCTGTGGCTGCAGGCCTGTGCTCTGCTCACACTCACCTTTTCCTTTGGGACGCTCTGTCTCTGCTCTCACCTGAGAAGCCCAACTGGTGTCCCCCCCAAAGCCCTCCTTGTGTCAAAATCCTCTCAACACCCTGCTAAGCACAGCCATATGCCAGGTTGTGCAGTGCCTCAGGATGGAGATACTGACTGTCATTAGGTTAAGGTGAAGGCATTTAGGGTGGGCTCTAATCCAAGATCACTGGTGTCCTTATGACAAGGAGAATTTCGACACAGAGACAGACAGAGAAAAGACAGAGGAGGAGGCCCGTGGACAAACCAATAGCCCATTTCAAAGCCTTGCAGTGAACCCACTCTGCAGGCCCCTGGAGCTGGGACTTCTGGCCTCAAGAACTATGAGACAATTTGTTTTTAAATCCTGTTGTTTCAACCCAAGAATGGAACTTTGTTTCATCTGCCACGGGAAGCTCGCACACCCCCTTTCCTACATTCCCTGCCCCAAATGTCAGCCTTGAGGTCTACGCATATGACTTTATATAAGGAACTCTTCTCTGCCCACAAGACAAGAAATACAATATTGGGGGCAGCAGGTGGTCCTGTGTGCTCCTCCCATGAGCCCACCAGCAGAGGGGCAGTGGTGGGAGGGCACAGATACAGGGAAGGGGTCCTAAGGCCGGGGTCCCTGCTGCAATTACTGCCCTCCTCCCACACCCAGCCTCTTTCAAAGACAAATGAGCAAGTGGCGTGGCGAGGTCTCCTCTGAGGAGACTCAGGGAGAGTTGGGGGCTGGGTGGTGCCTCCCTCTTCTCATCCCCGTCGACCCCACACTCAGCATTTCTAGACTAAAGCCTAACAAATGGAAACCAAACAAATGTAAGGACATTCCATGCTCATGGATAGGAAGAATCAATATTGTGAAAATGGCCATACTGCCCAAGGTAATTTATAGATTCAATGCCATCCCCATCAAGCTACCAATGACTTTCTTCACAGAATTGGAAAAAACTAAAGTTCATATGGTACCAAAAAAGAGCCCTCATTGCCAAGACAATCCTAAGCAAAAAGAACGAAGCTGGAGGCATCATGCTACCTGACTTCAAACTATATTACAAGGCTACAGTAACCAAAACAGCATGGTACTGGTACCAAAACAGAAATATAGACCAATGGAACAGAATAGAGCCCTCAGAAATAATACCACACATCTACAACCATCTGATCTTTGACAAACCTGACAAAAACAAGAAATGGGGAAAGGATTCCCTATTTAATAAATGGTGCTGGGAAAACTGGCTAGCCGTATGTAGAAAGCTGAAAATGCATCCCTTCCTTACACCTTATACAAAAATCAATTCAAGATGGAGTAAAGACTTAAATGTTAGACCTAAAACCATAAAAACCCTAGAAGAAAACCTAGGTAATACCATTCAGGCCATAGGCATGGGCCAGGACTTCATGACTAAAACACCAAAAGCAACGGCAACAAAAGCCAAAAATGACAAATGGATCTAATTAAACTGAAGAGCTTCTGCACAGCAAAATAAATTACCATCAGAGTGAACCGGCAAACTACAGAATGGGAGAACATTTTTACAATCTACTCATCTGACAAAGGGCTAATATCCAGAATCTACAAAGAACTCAAACAAATTTACAAGAAAAAATCAACCCCATCAACAAGTGGGTGAAGGACATGAACAGACACTTCTCAAAAGAAGACATTTGTGCAACCCACAGACACATGAAAAAATGCTCATCATCACTGGCCATCAGAGAAATGCAAATCAAAACCACAATGAGATACCATCTCATACCAGTTATAATGGTGATCATTAAAAAGTCAGGAAACAACAGGTGCTGGAGAGGATATGGAGAAATAGGAACACTTTTACACTGTTGATGGGACTGTAAACTAGTTCAACCATTGTGGAAGACAGTGTGGTGATTCCTCAAGGATCTAGAACTAGAAATACCATTTGACCCAGCCATCCCATTACTGGGCATATGCCCAAAGGATTATAAATCATGCTGCTATAAAGACACATGCACACGTATGTTTACTATGGCACTATTCACATTAGCAAAGACTTGGAACCAACTCAGATGTCCACCAGTGATAGACTGGATTAAGAAAATGTGGCACATATACACCATGGAATACTATGCAGCCATCAAAAAGATGAGTTCATGTCCTTTATAGGGACATGGATGAAGCTGGAAACCATCATTCTGAGCGAACTGTCACAAGAACAGAAAACCAAACACCACATGTTCCACTTATAGGTGGGAATTGAACAATAAGAACACTTGGACACAGGGCGGGGAACATCACACACCAGGGTCTGTCATAGGGTGGAGGGAGAGGGGAGGGATAGCATTAGGAGATATACCTAATGTAAATGAGTAGTTAACAGGTACAGCACACCAACATGGCACACATATACATATGTGACAAACCTGCACATTGTGCACATGTACCCTAGAACTTAAAATAATTAAAAGAAAAAAAGAGCCTGACATCCCCCCTCAAAAAAAAATATAGCATTGCAAGAAAGGGAGATAGGAGGGAGAAAAATGGGCAGGAAGGAGGAAAAAGGAAGGGGAAGAGGAGAGTGCGTAAGGAAGAGGGAGAGGTGGCAGGAGGAACAGGGGAGCCGGAGGGAGGGTGTTGAATCCCAGGAAATGAGGATTGAGACGGAGTGGAAACAGGGCGGGGAGGATGAGAGGATCTTGCCCGAGCCCCAGAACCCTGCACAGCAGTTTTTAGACTGGAAATGGAATTCAGAGTCAGGAGACCTGAGCTTCCATCTCAGTGAGATATGAGAATGCTGACCAGTCGTGTGGTTAAGCAATGCACAGAACTGTTTATACTTCAGATACAACATCTCTAGAGTGGCAGCATGTCCCAGTCCATGTCTGCTCATGCCTATGCACCTGCCTCTGTTTGCCTGTCTCCATCTATCATTGATCTGTCTACCCATTTCTGACTATCTGTCTGTCTGTCTATCTATCTATCTATCTATCTATCACCTATTGATCTATAATCCATCTATCAATCAATCGTCTATCTCTCCATTTATCTATCTGTCATCTAGATATCTATCTATTGTCTATCATTATCTATCATCTATGATTATCTATCATCTATCATCTATTGATCTATCATCTTTCTATCATCTATCATTATATACCATCTGTCTACGATCTATCTACCTACCTATCATTTATCTATTATCTATCATCTATTTATAGATCTGTCATCTATCTATGATCTGTCATCTATCATCTATCTTCTACCTATCATTATCTATAATATATCACCTATAGCTAGCCAGCTATCTGCCTATCATCTATCATTATCTATCATCTATCATCTGTTTAACATCTATCATTTATTATCTATTGTCTATCATCTATCATCTATCTGTCATCTAGATATCATCTATCATCTATGTATCATCTATCACCTATCATCTATCCTCTATCATCTATCTATGTATCATGTATCTATTATCTGTCTATCATCTGATTGTCTTATCCCTCTAACTCTATGATCTCTCATCTGTTTGTCTACCATCTATCTGTATGACTATCGATTATCTATCTACATATCTATCTGAAAGTGCTTTGCAATCAGCATAGCACATACGTGTTTTTAGACAGATGGTCTTTCGGGGATCTGACAGATCTGAATGGTGATACAGACAGTGTGATTCAGACACTTGAGCTTCCCTCTGCCGGGAGCCACAATATCTCCTTGGCCAGTGACAACTTCAGCGGAAACTCCAGACGACTCCAAATTGTGGAGGACAAAGGTCACTTACCCATCACACCTTGTCCTGCAACCATCGTGCATGAACGTTTGGCCTCCCTGCAGGGACTGTGTGTCAATCCTCCCACAGGGATGGAGTCAGGCTGCGTCCTCACACCTCTGACAGGCCTGCTGCACACATAGAACACTTTTGATTAGCGACTCGTGTAAAATGCATCAAGCAGTCCAACTGTAGGAAAAGCGTTCACAACCACAGAGCCTCAAATAATGTTGCATCTCTACCAAGACTATCTTTTTAATATCAGAAAATATTTTCCTTCACAAGTGGAAAAAGCATTACATTTTGTGGTCGTTTTTGCACGAATCTAACAAATCTCACCCCGGTGCCATGAAGGACATGTCCCAGGTTTTGTCTTGACAGAGGTAGATTAGGTAACTATGAGCACCCGGCATGGGGCGCTTCCCAGATCCTCTGCTGTGGGAAGAGGACGCAAGTTCAGTCTCGTCTCATTGGCTGATGATGCCAGTGAGTTTGTTTTTGTCCACATTAGAAGGAGCTTTTCACTTTAGCAGTGGCTCTTCTGAAGACACTTGGAAGCACTGTTTAGGTCAAAAGGGGAGATGTCTTTAGGTTCTTCCTGCCACAAGGGTACTTTTTTTTTTTTTTTTTTTTTTTTTTTTTTGGTGAAAGCCCTTCCAAAATTAAGATTCCAGCTACCGGCATTCTCTAATAAAGTGTGATCTTGCCGTCTGAGGCACATGTTGCCAACTGATTTGCTTGTTTAATCTCCAAAGATAAATGCCATGCCACACTAATGGAGAAAGAGATTATTCATATTCACAAGGCATTTTCCAGAGAGAACTTTTAAAAGGCTTTCAAGAGCCATACTGAATTTACTATATGTTTCTGTGGGTAGAAATCATAGCCAGAAGTAGACATTCACTGATTGATTGCCTGTTTTCCATGAAATACGGCTGGTTCGTAGGACAAAAGAAGCTCAAGAGTCTGTTTAGAAACGTGCATCTTCCACAGTTAGAAATAAATTTCAGGGTTAATCATATTGATTTTTCATGAAAAATTGATAGAATAAAGCATCTTCTGGGTGGTTTCAGGGAAAGTTAATCTCGTGATTGCCAAACTCTATGCACTTCAGCATAGTGAGCATTATTTAGAATAACTTAAAGGCCACTTCCAGCCAGATCAACAGAAGGTTCAGCAATTTAATTCCTAAGCTCCTGCAATCCTGCTTGTGTTTCATAATCAGATGACACACTCCAGTGACTGTGAGGAATTCCATTTTTTTTTTGGTGAAAGTCCTTCCACAATTAAATAAGCTCATCCCAAGTTGGATTAAGAAAGAAAGCCACTCAGCAGTGCTCACTGAAGAATCGATGATCTCTTATATGCTTTTCTTTGCATAAGGATGTCATAGAATCTTCTTGTGAGATAATTTTTTGAGAAATATTTCTTTATGTATAAATCCTTTGTGGCCCAACACACTTGCCTACAAATAAGGGAATCAACTCCTGGAGCCTCGTGAAGGGGCGTATCTGATCAATAATGCACACTGTGAAGTGGAAAGACTTTAGTATTCATGTATGTGAGGGGAAAGACCTTAGTATTCATGTATGTGAAGAGGAAGGACCTTAGTATTCTTG
>NC_045448.1:792115-810810 GCF_002776525.5 Piliocolobus tephrosceles | reverse complement strand
TGAAGAGGAAGGACCTTAGTATTCTTGTATGTGAAGGGGAAGGGCCTCAGTATTCATGTATACGAGGTGGAAGGACCTCAGTATTCGTGTATGTGAGGTGGAAGGACCTTAGTATTCATGTATGTGAAGGGGAAGGGCCTCAGTATTCGTGTAGGTGAGGTGGAAGGACCTCAGTATTCGTGTATGTGAGGTGGAAGGACCTCAGTATTTGTGTATGTGAGGTGGAAGGACATTAGTATTCATGTATGTGAAGGGGAAGGGCCTTAGTATTCATGTATGTGAAGGGGAAGGGCCTCAGTATTCATGTATGTGAGGTGGAAGGACCTCAGTATTCGTGTATGTAAGATGGAAAGACCTTAGTATTCATGTATATGAAGGGGAAGGGCCTTAGTATTCATGTATGTGAGGTGGAAGGACCTTAGATTTCATGAATGTGAGGGAAAGGACCTTAGTATTCATGTATTAGTTATGGTTTTACAACTAAATTACGTTGGACAAGTTATTCGGACACTCTAAAACTCAGTACGCTAAATTCATAACACAGGAGTAATATCAATATCTACGTCATAAGTTAGCATTAAGAGGAAATATATGTAAAGTGCCTAGAATATGGAAAGCTTGCAGAAAATGTTGGCTAATTCAACGATCACTGTCATTCTCTTCCTCGTCATCACCGTCATCATTTGATGTGTATTTTGGAGACAACATTAGTAATCAAATCCCATAAATGTCAGCACTTAGATTCCACAAGAAACACTGGAAACGTTAAAAAGTCATTGAAGAGCTGGGTGTTCCTCTCATTCTACAAGTTAACAAACTTCTGCGCTGTGTGTGGAATGGCAAACCAGATGCATGTGTGTGATCCTTCAGAGGGAAAATAAAGCTGTTCATGGCAGACTTACACACACATGTATCCAAAACACAGTATGTGTGTTTCCACACTCAAAAATCTTTTATGTGGAAATTATTTCGAGTAAAAGTATGACGGAGACTAACTGTCAGTTCCCCAAATCACCTTCCTTCTTCTCCCGATCACAGCGATCATCTCCATCTAACCTCCAGCCAATCTTCAAAGTCAGGTATGGCCATGAGTTGAGTCCCAGTCAATGGAATATGAGTGGAAATCATCCGTGCAGCTCCCAGACCTGGCTTCTGAATGCCCCTGCACAGTGCGGTACCTGCAGGGATGCTGGTGCTGACGGTGTTTTCTTTCTAAGGATCTTTTCCTTTTCATCCTATTTCCTCACAGGCTGCCAGAGTTACATTTCTAAAGCACAGACCTCCCTCTTATGTTCCTCTGCCAGCTTTCCTATTGCGTATGAGACACATCCCTAAATTCACATGGTGATAGCCAAGGCCCTTCACCATCTGGACAGCACCTGGCAGCTCCCACCTGGCCACCGTGCTTAGTGGTCCCCGCTTGCCAGAGCCTCTGAACATTCGCAGAGCTCTGTCCTCGCTCCATAGCGTCTCCCGCGGGGTGTCCTTTCTGGGTGCTGCACCCACAGACGCTTAATCATTCTTTCAAGACACAGGTCCGATGTTGAAGTTGTGTTTCCTAAGTTGCCTACACTGCTGTCTCTTCTTGGAGCACTGTCACCCCCTCTGCTAATATTTCACTCCTTAGTGCATATTTTATGCAGTGGTCACAACACTATCACTTTCCAGTAGAACGTGAGCTCTGGGGTGCAGAGGCTGTGGGGTCATCCTCATCTCCCTAGTGCTGAACTTGGTTTCTGACTTGCTGTGGGCCCTCAGGAATGTCTGTGGAAGTAAACTGACTTGAATTCATTAAATAAACCAACTCAGCTTATGAGAAGGCAGAGTGTCAAGATGTGGGGTCACAGCACACAAAGGGCATGGCAGAGGCACAGCAACTCCCCTGGTGACCCAGTGCAGGCGAGGACGCCAGGAGGAAATGAAACCCCAGCGAAATTTCTGGATTTGGTGAGAAGCCTCTAGTGTCTGGTTAGTCCTTAAACAAGTGCTGACTTTGGGTTTGCCTGCATTGGTCAGTTAGACGTTCTTGGTTCTGTGGCTTAGAACTGGGAAGCGGCCTGGGGTTTCTTGACGTCGACTCATATGTACGGCAAATTCAATAATCTATTTTCTGAAATTAAATGTCTGTTCAGTTTAGACTCAATTTAAGGAAAGGAATAAATCTAGCAATACATGTAGGTACGTTGATCATATGTGATGTGAACTGGGGGATTAGCTTGCTGCTTAGAGATTTCCTCAGCGATTCCTTTCAGTAAAATGAAATGCTACTTTTAAGATGCTGACAGAAGTAAATACTTTTTGAACAAGGTAGATACAGATGCAATTACACAGAAACATTGCCATAAATGTGCATGATCAAAGGGGTTAGAGGAGATATCTGTATGGGAGAAGGCAATCTGGATGCCAAAAGCCCCAGCAGGCTGTGTAAGAAGGAGCAAAACTCATGGAGAGTTAGCAAGGGAAGCCTCAGAGACTAGGAGTTGTTTGAAGTTGACCATAAAGAACAGATAGCAATTTGACTACAATGAAATAAGAAACTGTAGTTACTATTTTAGCACTTGGTTTCATGAGCACATGACAGCTTTTTATTTTTTCTGATAAATGTGCAGGTTTCCTATATATTTTTAATGTCTCCGGTTTTTTTACTTCCTTTAGCAAATGACGTTTTACCTTGTGTCTTAGTCCACTAAGGTTGCTACAGCAGAATCGCACAGGCTGGGTGGATTCTAAACCACAGAGACCTGTCTCACAGCTCTGGAGGTTGGAAGTCTGAGACCGCGGTGCTGGCCCATGCGGTGTCTGCAGGGTCCTGTTCCCTCCCAGACAACACCCTCTGGCTGTGTCCTCACGTGGGCGAAGGGGCAGGGCAGTTCTCGGGGCCTCTTCTGTGGGAGAACTCATCCTACTCAGGAGGGTTTCACCCTCATGCCTTTCCAAAGACCCCACCTCCCAACACCATCACCCTGGGGTTAGCATTTCAACATTTCAGATCTGAGGGGACACACATTCAGTCCACTGCACCTTGCATTTGGGGACTCTGTATCCATAAAGACTCCAAATTGTCCAAACTGAATTTAACATTCAGGTCATGATCATCAGAATAACTCCAGCTAGTTCTGACCCTGAAGGGAAGATAGATTATTTGTTCAAAGTCACACTTCTTTACTGTCCTTTCCTAACGTAATCTACTGTTTAAATAGAATTATAAAATTATGTGTTAAGTTTATCCTAGTGGAAGGATAATGATGCTTATTGAGGTGTGGCAATCACATTTTAAAATACTTATCACTTTATAAGCTTACATTGAAAAGACAAGTAGTATTTTCTTTTCAGGTGATGAATAAAACAAAACAGTGAAAATGACCTAATTATCTACTGTGCATCAACCATGGGCCATTGTTTTAGGGCGCTAGAGAGGATAGCGGTGCAAACAGGATCAGGGCATTGTCCTGGCCAGGCAAAGAGCTCAGCATTAATGGGGCAAATATCTATCTACAAGAGTTCTTGCGATCTCCAGAAAACGGCAGTAAGGGTATGATTAGCAAAACCAAAGTACTAAGGAAGAAGAATAAAGGGAGGAACTCAGTGTAAGCAGATATGCTGCGTGGAGTAAATGCCACCTGACCTGACATTTCAGGAGGTGACGTCACCAGGTGGAAAAGAAAGATGTCTGTCCCTAGATGCAAAAGCTTGAGAGAGTCTTGCTGGTGACCAGGAGCCCGGGCGCCAAGGCTTGAGGAGAGCAGTGGCTGGATCTGGTCCGAGAATTGCAAACGGTGTGCTGTGGCCTACAGATAAGTCCAGAAGCTTTGATCTCCGTGAACTCTTTTTTATCCCATTCTTCTTGGAACAACAATACAATATCAGTCTTCCTCTGCTGCCCCTGGGTGTGCTTCTCCCAGCCAACAACCTTCCAGAGATTGCCACCAATTACAGGAAAAAAATCCGTACTCCTCCAGCAGGAGTTTAAAGCCTCCTGCTTTCTCTGTGGTCTCCTTACTCTGTCCCACCTCTGTGGTCTCCTTACTCTGTCCCCCACCTCTGTGGTCTCCTTTCTCTGTCCCCCACCTCTGTGGTCTGACTTCCACTCCTCTCCAGCAGAGATGTGCTGGATCCACGCACGCCTCCTTATGCTGCTTACAACATTGTTCCTGCTGGGAAACGTTTCCCAAATTCAACCCGATTAAAGGGAGGGGAGGCGGGAGGCCAAGGATTCTGCATTTATCCAACACAGAGAAAATGAATCTCTTAATTAGACAGTGACAGTTTGCAAGGATTGGCATCTGTATATTTTTGACAAAGAAGAACCACCAATCATAGGCTTTAGAGTGGCAAGAGACTTCAGAGGTGATCTCACTGAGGGACTGTGGCATTTGAATCTTCCTCATGAAAAAGTAAGGAGACCTCTGCTCTACTGTAATTTTAACCCCCTTCTAGGGAATTTGTTGCCTTCCAAGGCAATGTATCTACTTGCTACATAGTTTTCTAATCAATAAAGTGACTCCACTATAAACATTTGCAAAGTTTGTCCAGTCTCGTAACAGTAAAATAAAACAGTAAAATTTACATGATTTATTTATTTCTGAATTTCTGATCACATAACTGTATCTTAAAACAAGGCCAGCTTAGCACGATCATACATCAGTGAATTTCGCTGTAGGCAAATTGCTGTAAATAGACCTGACATATCTGAAGTGGACAGATGAAGGTTGGAGCAGGGCTATGACATTTTCTGTCTTATGAGGTAGTCAGCTCTTTTGACTATTGTTTGAATCAGTGATTTAGAAAGGATTTCACCATTTCCTGTGACTTACTTTAATAATGTGCACTGTGTGCATTCATTCTAATTAACATAGATCATTAATAATTATACTGATTACTAATTCTTTCTTATTCAGAAGTTATTTCCAGAAGGACCTAGTGGGCATTGAAAGTGGGCCAGATGAGTATTAAACTTGACCCGCTTTGGAGACTTTGATAAGTCTGTGCTTTAATTAACTGGTAAATTTGAGGTTATGAAGCTCAGGTAATTAAAAATATATTTTTACTTAAATTGGGATATATGGGACTTTACTTAATGATCTATACAGGAAATTATGGAGTATATATAATATTTGGAATGTGATTCAAGATGCTTTAGCTTGTAAAGTACTAATATGATTTCATGATCATCTCAAATACAGACTAGATAAATTCCTGTTTTAGATAAGATACAGAAGAGTGCATTCTTAAGCAGGTCCACACTAGTTAGAAAGAATGTGGCTGAAAAAAACATTTTCTGTATGGCTGTTATAGGAAAGATTTTCCTATTCCCACTAAGAACATAGCAAAATTAACTCCAGATACATGGGCTCTGTTAATAAAAATTGATGAGTTATGGAAATGCAGCTTAACCAACACTGTTTAGTTAAAATCCGCTCCTGGAAACCTTCCTGCGATTCTTATCTCCTGCTCTTGGAGCCCCTCAGACCTCTGGGTCGATCTCCTCTGCACCAGCCCTGCCGTGAAGGCAGGAGAAGCAAAGGACCCCCAGCTCCCAGATCCACCCACCCTGCACTTAGAGGGCTCCACCGACCATCTTATCTGATTAGAACATGTTTTTGTCTTGCCCTCCATCCAGAGGCTACTTCGGCTCCTGAGAGGGGGATCCTGGCCAACAGCTAAGAGGGAAGGAGCTCTGCTGGCCTGGGTCCCCTGACAGCTTCTGCCGCAATGTCAGTGACATGCAGAGGTTACCTGCACCAGACACACCCCAGGTAACTCCTCAGGTTACTCCCCAGGAGCTACAGCTTGTGCCAGCACAGGAGCGGACAGAGCCTGTGGTATCACGCCCAGATGGTGGGTGTAGATGAGACAGACCAGTCACCTCAGCCCACAGATGTAGAGAGACAGACCAGTCAGACCCCAAGCCGGCATATGTGGACTGGACAGACATCACCTCCGGCTGGCAGGTGCAGAAGAGACAGGCCGTAACCCCCGGCCGGCAGGTGCAGAAGGGATAGGTCATAACCCCCAGCCTGGCAGGTACAGAAAGCACAGATCATAATCCATGGCTGGCAGGTGCAGAAGGGACAGGCATCACCCCTGCCAGCAGGTGCAGAGGTGCCCTTGCAGTAGTTGGATGTGAGACCAAGAAGCAGAAACTAAGGGAGGGGGGCTGGGACATTCCTGGAGATCAGAAGCCAAAGCCCGTGCCTGCCTCAGGGCTGACACTGCACATATCCCAGGCACTGGGGACCGAGGGCAGCCGATGGGGCCCTTAGCAGGACTTGCCTCTTCCAGACTTGACCAGAGAACCCGAGCATGCTAAGTGCGACTTATGGACGCCATCAAGTTGGGACAATTCCGCAGGAAATGGACCATCAGCCCTTCTTTGGCCCTTGGACTCTCCCCCCCCGCCGCCACTGTAGGTGAACACTGCCTGTTTCCCGCGCTCTTGGGGGAAGGGTCTGGGCTCGGGGGTCACCCCAGCTCGTGTCAGACCACGGTGTGCTCCCGTAGTGCTCCCTCTGTGCTCCCCTCTGGGCTACCGTGCCTCGTGCTTCCCCTGTTCTTCTCATGCTCTCCTCAGTCCTCCCTTTGTGTTTCCTCCATGCCCCTTTCTATGCTCCCTCTCATGCTCCCCTCCATCCTCCCCTCTTGTGCTCCCCTCCCCTTCTCCCTCCATGTTCCCTGCCCTCCACATGTGGCTCCTTCTCTGCTCTGCAGTCTGAGCTGTGAGGGCCCAGGTGCTGCTCAGCTGCCAGACTCCGGCCCTCCATCCTTTTCCTAACCCTCCTCTAGTCCTTCCTGGGAGCCCCCACACCAGGGCTGCCAGGGAGGCCTAGACAGCCATGCCCGCCATCGCACATTCATACTGGCCCAGAAACACTCACAAAAATGTATGCTTCCACCTTCCTGCGCTTCCTTGTTTTTATGAGAATGATGCACCATCATTCCAGGTTTAGGAAGCAGCGAAATACAAAATACGTCTCAGCTGTGCGAGGCTCATGTAAATCACCTTTAAGAAGTGAATGAAAGTGTTACACTAAAGCTTTGTGAGACAGCCAGAGCCTGTTTCCCCCATAAAGACGTTTACACCTGATATGTATGTGAGAATAGTGCCAGGCAGTTGAGCTTCCTCCTGAGGGTGCGAAGGACTGAGGAAAAATAGAAACAGAGAAAAAGGAAAGGGGAGTGTGTGTAAGGGAGAACAGACCGAGGGCAGAAACCAAATCAGCTGCCTGGTATAAAAATGTGCTTTAAAATAAGATAAATTATGGGATTTCATGTTGTTCTAGGATAGCGTACATGAGGGATAAAATCTACTTCGTTATTAACTGATTTCGTTTAGTTTGCTTTAATTAGAAAAACTATTACAAATAACTATAAATGCAAAATTAACAGGTTGATGAGTGGCAACAAAATAATGAGTCCCATGGTGATAATTATGTAAAATATGTAAAATCCATTTTCTAATCATTGATTTACATTAAATAAAAACATTAATTTGACTTTGGGTTGGCTGAAGATATCGGCAGCCACCTGAATCTAAATCTTTCCAAACATCTCCAAGATGAGCATGAACTACTTGACGTAGAACTCTTCCCTTGGCAAGCCTGGGAGAGAGACACGGTGTGTTTCAACCACCTGCAGGTGAAATAATAAACAACATACAACAGCAGATCGATTACCTCTGATCCCAATGAACACAGTGGTGGACCCTGAGGAAAGTCCAGGGACATGGACAGGAGGGACATGGAGAAAAGGAGCAGGAGCTGCTGTTAAGCAAAACCCACTTCGTGGTGGTAAAACTGCAGAGAAGCCTCCCAGGGGCTGGCGGCTCCAGGGAAGGGACACATGCATCTCCAGGACCTACATGGCATGCCCAGAGCTGCTTTGCCTCGGAAGAAGAGGGTAAATAGAAGGAAGAGGCACCCTTAGGAAGCAGAGGGGTGAAGAAATAAAAAGAAGAGAGGAAAATGTGGGGTTCTGCAAGACCAAAGAGGAGCAGAAACCAGAGGACACACCACCTCCCCTGGGACAGCAACGAGAAGCGGAAGGCTGCTGCACTGACAGGAGAGAGAGCTCTTGAACAAGGAATCCCATCCACTGCCTCTAACGGCCAGCTGCACGGAAGAAATAAGCAAACAAAAGCAGCCCAGTGTTATAAAAAGCTATTCATAGAAGAAAACACAAGATGAGACTCAAGCCACTTCAGGTGATAATAATACACTGCCAAGAAACAGCTGTGAAGGAGAAGGGCCCTGAGCACAATACTGCACCTTCAATTAAATATCCTCACCAAGCGGCTGGTTGTACAAGGAAAAGGACCTTGTAGCAGGAAATATAAAAATGACCAAAACCAAGAATGACTGGATCGAGTGACAATTTGAGACATTCAAGAAAGGCAAGAAAACAACAAAAATTAAAATAAAAATGATTTATGAGCATTCTCCAGTGAAACAGAACCCCTGGAATGAAGAGTGAGCTAATCCCCCACATCCTTCTGGCCTCCACACAGGTCCCCCTCAGCTTTGGCCAGGAACTCCCACATCCCCAGTCCACTCCCTCGAGCCCCCCCGTCCCCCCCCCCCCCCCCCGTCCTCCTCAGTCTTCCCCTGAGCCCCCCAGTCCCTCCTGAGCCCCCCAGTCTTTCCCACCCTCGTTTCCCTGGGCTCTGGTGGTTCCAGCATTGGGGACCCTGCCCTGTGCTAAGCTTGCCTGTTTCTGCTCATGGAAAACCCTCCAGATGCGTCTGATGGCACCGGGCAGGGCTGACCATGGGCTTGGCGTTCCCAGGCTCCGTGCCCTGGGGCTGCACCACCCTGCATCTGCTTCCTGCCTCCCGAAGGGGGGTCTGGTGCTCACAGGGGAAGGCATCGTGAGGGCCCAGACACCCCTAGCTCGACACAGAGGTCAGGTGCAGTAAGACACTAAGATCACTTCACTTTCTTTCTCCAGGAAGATTTCTAATGTTCCTAGAACTTGAAAAACAGGAAAAAAAGCCAAACTGTTTTTCTTCTGCTACACACATAACACGTTCCACACTTAAGTCCTGACACCAGATGTGGGGCTTCTCGCAGGCTGACCCGCTCTCCCTCACCAGCTGGGGGTAAGATTTGTTTCCTCATTTCTGGCTTTCAAACATTTGGCTATTGTGCATTTGAACATGAATTTCTTAGGTTTTATCCTAATTGGGAGAGGACATTCGCTTTCTTAAATCTGTAGATTTATGTCTTCCACCAAGCCTGGGAAGCATTTACTCATTTTTTAAAATTTCCAGCTTTTTGCATCCTGTGTTGTTTTTTCCCTTTTGTAGTTGCGGATGGGATGATATGCAGAGCCTTTGTTGAGCCCTGTAGGACTCTGAGGCACATTCATTTGGTTCCCAGTCTATTTTATTTCTGCTGCTGCTGTTTGTTTCAGGTTATTGATGTTATTATTCAGATGATGGATGTTCCTGAAGTTCGCTGATTTTGTCCTTGCTGGTGTTCATTCTCCTACTGGTCCCGTGCATTCAAGTGTTCTTGTTGGTTTTGTGTGTGGGTGTGTGTTATGTTTGATGATTGTACTTTTCAATTTTAAAATTACCATTTGGTACACAACTACATATACTTTTTTTTTCTTTTTGCAGAGATGTTTTATATTTCCATGTGCTTCAAGAGTGTTCTCAGCTGCTTATTGTAGCATTTTTAACATGGCTGCTTTAAAATCCTTGTCTGGCTCCTATTAAAATCTTCTGTGTAAGACTCTGGTTTTTTAGCTTGGCACGTGTCAGTCGGTTCAGGTTCGAATGCACATGCTGGCTCAGTTTTGCTGTCAGTGGTCCAATGCCAACGTCGATAGACCCCCTGCAGTGCTATTTTGGTCCCTGCTGCTGTCTTCTCTAGAAGGTGTGACTTTGCCCCCAGTGTCCCTGTCCTGGGTGGGAAGGGGGAGGCCCCTGCCTGTGCCTGCTGAGCAGTGTGAGGAGGCAGCTTCCACGCAGATCCTCCTCATAGCCTGAGGGTTAGGGGGATCAGGTTTCTCCCTTCGAGGTGGGGGCAGGTGCAGTTACTGCAGCCCACTCCGTTGGGCTTCACTGCTTCAGATCCCATGCTGGAGAGGGCCGCCTCTGTGGGGCTCCTGTGTGTCTGTACCCGTGGGTGTTTCTGGGCTCCTGTCCCACCCAGACTAGAGTATAAAGAAGACTGGAAACCCCCAAGAGCTCACTGCTGGGTCATTTTCGGGGTTCCAGGGTTCCTAGTTAGTTTGCCCACCTTTTCCTCAGTTTCAGAGCTCTCTGGCTTAGTATTTTGGTTTTGTGCGGGTTTGGTGCTGTGAGCAGCTAGAGGAGTGAGTCAGGTGGAACAGATTACACCTCATCCAGAATGGGAGCCTCCGCCCTTCCACCGTCTCCTGGGGTGACCTTCAGCAAGGGACGTGACTTCTTCGAGGCTCCAGACTGGCGTGTGAGGTGGGGATGCAGGCACTCCCTGAAGGATTCCAGTCAGAACGAGGCAGGATAACGTGTGTGGCACCCGTGGGCTGCTGGGCGGCCGCCACTTTCTTCTTTCCGTATTTCCTGCCCACCCAAGCCTCAGGCTCCTCCCCTCAGTCTGCTCTGGTAACAGGAGGGTTTCCTTTTTCCTTGGAACACAACTGCTTCTGTTCCCAGACTGATCTGAATCATGAGGAAAGTCACATTATGTGCAATTAATTTGTGCCTGTCTTATCTCCCAACCTACGTAGACAACATTTAAAGTGTAGAATTTTACTGTTGTGCACTTAATGTGGTTAACATTCCATTTGATAGGGGAGGAATCTGAGGCCAGGGAAGGAAAGCGGCCTGCCCAGTTCCTGGGTTGATGGCACCACTGATGTGGCAGACATAGTCTAAGATGTACTTTTGTGTCTTGTCTCTGCCCACGTGGGCCCAGCCCCCCGAGGTGCATGAACATCCTGGCTGTCCTGGATTCACTTGAGATCCCCCGGAGCAGCAGGTGTCCGGGCATGTTGGGTGGTTTCCTGCACCACAGACCCTGCAGTGCGTGACGGGCTGTGGGGGTCCCATGAAGAGGGCACGGATTCCCAGTGTGCAGCTGGGAGCTCATGTCCCCGTGGGAAGCAGCCCACAGTCCACTCCAGAGTGGAATATCATCGCAGAAAGATGGAGACAAAATTCCACTCACTAAGCAGGGTCTGAATCCCACTCACCACAGCTCTGGCCAGGGCCCCCGTCCAGGGACGTTCCCGGCTCAGAGGACCTGCCTGGTGAACAGGATTGCACGCTTGGACGGGGGAGAGACTGCAGGAGGGTGCCGGTGTTCAACCCACTGGCATCATTAAGGGAAATGTGCTTGAGTGTGGAGTGCGGAGGCCCCACTGAGGACACGCAGGTGTCCTGGGTTCCACCTGGAGCCAAGCCTGCCTGGGACGGGGCCGCGTGCTCTGCCGTTCGCAGCCCAACGGGAAACCGGCCTTGCAGGGTCTTCCAAACAGACGAGGCAAACTTCGGGCCGTTCTCAGATTCTCTCCCGGGAAAAGGAGGAGCTTTGTTGTTCAAGTCTTTATGTGTTTACTTATTCATTCATTGCCTTTCTACTTCACATAAAAAGATTACTGAGTTCCTTGGGGCTCCTTTCACAGAATGCAAAGCTATTCCACCTCTCAAAATAAAATGAAGAGAGAATAAAATGAATTCAAAATAAAATGAATAAAGAATAAGAAGCTACAGAGAAATGAAAGAAATGTGGCCAGTTACCCAAAACAGGGATTACGCAAAGCGTTCCTCTGGTCTTTGACTGAACGGCCCACGGCGGAGGACGGAAGGCAGCTGCGTAGGAGGGCGGGTGGCGACGGAGAGGTCGTCAATATGGTCAATATTCACAGCGATGGGAAAGTCCAGGGCATCCTTCCCCAACTTTCCTTTAAAACTACAATTCCTTTAGAAGTCCTGTCCCGAGGTCACCCAGACATGCTGGCATCTTCCTCCACTAACCGTGGGAGCGTCGACGGGCCATGTGCAGAGACTGACAGTGTGAAGTACAAGACAGGTTTGTGCTGTGACTGTTCACAGAGAAATCTCCAAAGTAACCTGGAAATAGTAAACTTTATTGAGCACAGAGTGTGGGTCAGGCACAAACATGCATCGTGTAACTCAGTCCTACAAAGAACCCACCCACTCCTCAGAACCTACGGGAACATACCAAGCTCTCTGCTTCTTCTTCTTACTCTAAGACTGTGGGCTGTCCCCGCCACACAGAGAGGAGTCCGTGCGCCACGGGGCTTTTGAGAGTTCCGTGAGATGAAACCTTTAGTTAGGGTGTCCTGGTTGTTGCTGGCTTGGGCATGAGAACGCCGGGGCAGAGGCTCTGCAGGTGAGGGCAGCTGGGAAACGCTTCAGCTTCAGGGCAAGGAGGGAGAGGTCGGATGTTTCATCCTCAAACCACAACCAGAATCAACCATGACTTTCCGAAGCCTCACCACAATGAGGCCATGTTTAGTTGTTAACCCCTTGACCACCTGCCTTGAAGGCTGTCCGGCTGTCCTCCAGCACCTGGGTCTGTGACCCTCCCTCTCTGAAGGAAGGTGTGTGTGTACCTGTGTCTGTTCATGCGTGTGTGTAGGACTGAGAGAGTTTGGTGTGTGTGTGCGTGTATGTGGGCGCACGTGTGTGAGTGTGTTTAGGGGGCAAGAGAGTTTGGGAGGAGTGTGCGCGTGTGTGTGCAGGGGTGAGGGGATTTGGGAGGAGTGTGCATGTGTGTATGCGTGCATGTGTGCATGTGTGTGTGTGGGAACGAAAGGGTTTGGTGTGTGTGTGTGCGTGCGTGTGTGTGTGTAGGGGGCGAGGGGTTTGGGAGGTGTGTGCATGTGTGTGTGCATGTGTGCGTGTGTGTAGAGGTGAGAGGGTTTGGAGTGTGTGTGTGCATGTGTGTGTAGGAGCGAGAGGGATTGGTGTGTGTGCGTGTTTGTGTTTGTGCGTGTGTGTGTGTGTGTGTGTGTATGTGTAGGAGGTGTGTGGGGCATGAAGGGGCCGATGGCTCGGGAAACTCTGGGAGGGACTTGAGCACTCGAGTGGTACAATTCAAACCACACTTCACATTCACTCAGGTGGGTTCGTGCGCGCGTGTGTGTAGGAAACAGAGCCCTGCAGGGAGGCTCACTCTGGTCCAGGTAGCTGTAAGGAGGGTGCCCTGGGCTGGTGGAGCCATGAGCTGCCTGGATCGGGGGATTGTTTGGATGAAGCAGTCAATGGCACCTGCAGGTGGGGTGTGCAGGGAAAGACGGAAGGTCGTATTTGTTTGTTTGCTTGTTTGTGTGTTTTTTGTTTTTTGCGCCTGAGCAATTGGTCTGATGCTGGCACCATTTGGAGAAGCTTTTCCCAGGAAGGAGTGAGGTTTCTTGAATTACATATGACAATTCAGGCTCCTCCAGTGTTCTGAGTGTGGAAGCAGCAGCACAAAGATGCTGGTTTCTTTTACGTGCATGTTAATTTCTATTGTTCAGGTTCGTCATTACTTCTGTCTCAAGAGAGCGCAGGAATGCGCAGATATTCCTGTAAATGTTTGGACATAAATCTTTAAACAACTGATTTTGGGGCCGGGCGCAGTGGCTCAAGCCTGTAATCCCAGCACTTTGGGAGGCTGAGACGGGTGGATCACGAGGTCAGGAGATCGAGACCATCCTGGTCTACACGGTGAAACCCTGTCTCTGCTGAAAAATACAAAAAACTAGCCGGGCGAGATGGCGGGCACCTGTAGTCCCAGCTACTCGGGAGGCTGAGGCAGGAGAATGGCGGAAACCCGGGAGGCGGAGCTTGCAGTGAGCAGAGATCGCGCCACTGCACTCCAGCCTGGGCGACAGAGCGAGACTCTGTCTCAAAAATAAAAATAAAAATAAAAATAAACAACTAATTTTGAGGGAGAATTTGCACAAAAACCTCACCAATCTGAAATTTAATGGGGGAAGGGTTGAAAACTGTCTAATTGCATCTGAAATTTTGCCATATAAGTGATTATTATGTGATCTGAGTAACAAAAAGGGAAGTGAAAAACCATGTTCTCATTTCTGCCCTGAGGAATAAGGTGGGGGCTGAGGTGTAAGGTGGGGGCTGAGGAGTAAGGTGGGGGCTGAGGAGTAAGGTGGGGGTTCCAGAAACTGATGATGGGACTCTCAGAACCCCCATGTGACCCTTTTTGGGAAAGTGTTTTTAATGGAATCTCAGGACTGTTGAAGTTTTTTGGGCTTCCCGTAACAGGTGAGGAAACAAATCCCTAAGGGATAGGCACTCCACAGGTGCTTGGAGACGCTTGGGGACGCCTGGGAGCACTGTGCGTCAGATGTGGCCAGCGGTCCCTGACACACATCAATGAACAATCGTGCTCCTGCCCCGGAGCCAAGGGCTGGTGTAGAGGGGGCAGATGAGCAGGGGACCTCAATGGCCCGAGGAACTGTCCAGCACCAGGGAGCGGAGAGGGCGAAGGGTGTGGGTGGGGGTCTGGGGAGGGGGGTAGGGGGGAGGGGGGGGGGGGTGGCTGGGGGTCCAGGGGAGAGGGCGGGTGGAGGCTGCAAAGGTGCAGTGCTGTGAAGGAGAGGCTTCTGGCAGAGGCAGGCACTGGGGAAGGCCGGCATCAGGGTGCAGCGTGGAGGCAGCTCCTCCGGCAGCACGAGGTGCTGGGGGTGCAACACGAGGCCGGGGACCCCGGGGACGTGTCATCAGCATCTTCAGCAGGTATCGAGGGCCTGACACGAGACCTTGGCAGCATCCTCAGAGGCCTGGGGCCTCCTACACAGCCGAGCGCTTACACAGCGGGCCCAACATGGGACTTACTTTGTGCTCTTGAAGGGTGGGCTTCAGCAGACTGAGCACCCGGAGGGTGAGAGCCCACACACCCTCGTCTTAGCTGATAGCCAGTGCAGGACACACACAGGATCTTAGTGAAAACTTGCCGAGCAAATGAAGGGGCTGCTATGGAGACTTAAGTAAGAGGTGCTGGGTTTCTCCCGTGGAGGCGCCTCTTCCTTGCTGGGTGCACTGTGTGTTTAGGGAGTGGAGGCTGAAGACAAGGAGCTCTTGAAGCCCTAATGTGGCGGGGATAAGAGGATGGAGAATGAAAGGCGGCCGCAGGATGGAGCATCGGGCTGGGGTCTGAGTCACAGCCAGGCTGGCCAGGGCCCTGCGTCCACCCCAGCGGGCCCCTGAGGGTCCTGGCAGCTTGTGCTGACCCGACAGAGGGCTGCAGGCTGGAGATGAAACCACAGATATTGATTTCTCAAGCTGGAGTCTGGGAGTTTGAGACTGCAGTGCAGAGTCGAGTTGATGTCAACACTCGGGACGCGGTAGAAGGAATTCTGACATTAGGGAGGGTGACCAAGACCCCTGGCTTCCCACCCAGGCGACCCCAAAGTTCTGGGAGGGAGGATGCATTTCTAAAGGGGCAGCTCCTGGAACTTCACTTTGTACAAATGTTCGGTCAGTTCTGATGTCGAGGTTTTGGACTGCGAGACCTTCCAATGTTTCTCAACATTATATCCGTTTTTTTTTTTTTTCTTTGTATCAAGATTCTCATCTTATAAATTTTTCCCATTGATTTTGAAAACCCTCAACTATTTAGTCTGTTAGAACAGACCTCAGGATTTTGTTACTCAGAGCTTCATTCCTGCAGCATTTTGAAAGAACATTCACGACAAAAGCGACGGGTCAATACCTTTTTATTGTTTTGGGGAAAGTGTTCCTTCACGAAAGTCCACGGTTCTCTCAGGATCCGGTAACAGTGGCGTTTTGGGTGATTCTTCCTCTTGCCCGCACATTTCTAAGCCAGAGCGGCTGGAGGCAGCACAGTCCTTCCGGCTCCTGGTGAGGGAATAAACAGCCTGACTCAGGTGTAGGCCACGGGGCAGTGAAATCACAGCCAGTGTAGACGGTGAGCTTAAAGATGTTATGTTCACTGTGCATGTGCTGTGAGCACTGGACTTTTAAATCCAGATACAATTGAGATTTTTTTCCCTCCCACATGTATGGGAATTCTATCCGACTCGCAGTGGCAATGGAAGGATGTTTTTTCAAATGCTTCTGTCTGTTTCATGGGAAGATATTTAAGTGGAAGATGACAGGCTCGTGGGAGATTTGAGATCTACACATTCTCCCATTTGGTGTTGTTGAGATAATCTCTTGATAGCGGAGAAATATGCAAACATCTTCCTTTCTGTTTGGCAGACTTTGATAAGTCTAAAAACTGCATGTATGTTAATTATTTTTAAGAGATAAATATACATCAACCACTTTAAAAATTAACGCTTTATTCAGTGTATTTGTCTTTGTGCTAAAATTGAGTTTAATATAAATACACATATATGCAAAGAAGGAAGACAAATAATGAATTTTAGCTTTTGATGAATATATTCAGCATTAACGTCATCCCTTTTTTTGGTCTGTTTGAGAAAACTGTATTGCAAAATAGTAAACCTTAGTATACCTGCCAAGCTGCTCGTCTTTCTGTTCCACGCTTTCCACCATTGGTTCTAAATAAGTCCATTTCCAGAAGGAATGAGCCAGTAATACTAGCAGAGGGGACCAGAAATTACACTTCTGTGTATAAAATATCTGTGTTAAGAATGATAGAACACTTTGGCTTGAGTTTTAACTATTTAGTGGCAGCTGTTACTTAGCTGTACTGTTCCTATGTTTGAAGCGATAAACACGGATATCACAGCGTGGGGCCTGTGGTGAGGCACGTTTTAGGAAACAGATTCTTAGCCTTCATCTAAAAGCCGGAGTCCTGCAGGGCGAATCGTGTCCCCAAATCCATAGGCTGAAGTCCTAATCCCTATTGACTCAGAATGGGACTGGAGTTAGGGAGAGGGCCTAGAAGGGGGGATTAAGGTAAAAGGAGGTTAGGAGGGTGGGCCCCAATCCCACAGGACAGTGTCCTTATGAGAAGAGGAGATCGGGACACACACACACACAGAGGGAGGACCCTGTGAGGACCTGGGGGATGTCAGCGTCTGCCAGCTGAGGAGGGAGGCCTCAGGACATGAGGAACCGGTGGATGCCGGTATCTACAGGCGGAGGAGGGAGCCCTCAGGAGGAAGCAGCCCCGCCTGCACCTGGATCTGGGACTTCCAGCCCTGGGATGTGACAGGATGAATTTCTGAGGTGCTTTGTCATGGCAGCCTTCACACACACACACACAGCTGCAAATCACGAGCTGCATATCTTGGCAACCACATCTCAAACCCCTCGACAGCAGGGAGAACACAACATTGGATTTCTGGAAGGAGGTGAGGAAAGTATAGCCTCAGGGGGAGACCCAGAGTCTTATGATGACAGTGTCATAAATGACATAGGGCGTACATTTAAAACTGAATTTTCAACCTAGAACCTGAATACGTGGTCTCAATGCTGGCAGCAAAGTGAAGTGTCACTTTCGGGACCTGATTTGTCTCCCTAAACATCAGCTGCAAAGGATTGTTTTACTTCACGCATTAGAATGTTAAATACAGTTTACAGGGGGCCATTGTTGTGTACTGAGTCCCTGTACTAGGCCCCACCTGGGCAGAGTAGGCAGATTGATGTCACCTCTGCCAGGTGCCAGGTCACTCAACTGAGCTTAAAAACAGGCCAGCTTTCCAAAAACAGGAGATTTGCAGTCACCCGTCAGGAGCAGCCCAGCCACCTGAGCTGGCAGGATAAGAACATCCCTGGGCTTTAGTCCACAAGAGGAAAGGAACATTGTATTAGTCTGTCCTGCTGCTAGTAAAGACATACCCAAGGCTGAGTAATTTATAAAGGAAAAAGGTTTAATGGACTTACAGTTCCGCTTGGCTGGGGAGGCCTCACAATCATGGTGGAAGAGGAAGGAAGGGCAGAGG
This sequence comes from Piliocolobus tephrosceles, assembly GCF_002776525.5. NCBI lineage: Eukaryota > Metazoa > Chordata > Mammalia > Primates > Cercopithecidae > Piliocolobus > Piliocolobus tephrosceles. The sequence continues at coordinate 792,975 of NC_045448.1, read as the reverse complement.
CATGTCTTACATGGCAGTGGGCAAGAGAGTGTGTGCAGGGGAACGGCCCTTTATAAAACCATCAGATCATGTGAGACTTACTCACTACCACAAGTCCAGTGGCAGGGAATCCTGCCTTCATGATTCCATCACCTCCTACCAGGTCCCTCTCACAACATGTGGGGATTTTTACAATTCGAGCTAAGATTTGGGTGGGACACAGCCAAGCCATGTCAAACATGAATGCTACTGATGTTATCTGCTGTGGTCTGAATGTGCCCCCCACATCCACGTGTTGAAACTTAAGCACCAACGTGATGGCATCAAGGGGGCCCTTCATAGGGGATCAAGTCCTGCCGGAGGGTGAAGCCCTTGTGAATGGGATTAGTGATTTCATAGGAGAGACTGAAGCCAGCGCCCCTGGCCCTTCCTGCCTTGCTCTGTGTGAGACACAGCTCCAGGCGCCCTCCTGAAAACAGAGCCCAGGTCCTCCTCAGACATGGACCCTGCAGGTGCCTTGATCTTGGGCTTCACAGCCTCGGAACTGGGAGAGATCAATCTCTTGTTGGTGACGCTCCATCCTTGGCGTTTGTTACAGCAGCACAAATGGATGGACCCGATATCCTGCCAGCCTGCAGCAGGGCACCTCCTCCTCCCGCCCAAATTGCCTGTGGAAGCAGACCATGGGCATCACCAAGGAAACCCTATGTGTGCTGTGGATGGTACACTATGGGTGGTACTCTGTAGATGGTACGCTGTGGGTGGTACGCTGTGGGTGGTATGTTGTAGATGGTACGCTGTGGGTGGTATGCTGTGGGTGGTACGCTGTGGGTGGTATGTTGTAGATGGTACGCTGTGGGTGGTATGCTGTGGGTGGTACG
>NC_045448.1:772328-787115 GCF_002776525.5 Piliocolobus tephrosceles | reverse complement strand
GCTGTGGGTGGTACACTGTGAGTTGTATGTTGTAGATGGTACAGTGTGGGCAGTACGCTGTGGGTGGTACGGATGGTACGCTGTGAATGTTACACTTGGATGGTTTGTTGCTTGTCTGTGCATCATGAATAGCAGCCAATTAATCTTCAAAACTCAATTTTTTGAAATTTCGTTCTCAGACAAGAGTCCTTAACTCTCCTCAGGCCAGAGGGAGATCCTGCTGCTCTTCTGAGGCCCAAGGATGAGGTAGTGGTGAGGGCTGGGTCCAGAGGGCCGTGCTGCATACAGTGTGTGCTACGTGTGAGCCTCTGCAGAGAGAAACACAAGCATGCTGAACTTAGACTTGCCTGAACATTCCTTCTTTTGCTTGACCTGTTAGCTTTTGTACGAGAGAAAATTTATTTTAATTCAACAAATCTAGTAAATTTTAGCCCAAGGATAGGATGGAAGAGCAAAGCTCAAAGGAAATCAGTGTCAGAGAGAAGAGAAGCACCTGGGGCCCCAGGGTGAGGGGTGCGGGGCTGGGCAGGGAGGAGGGCAGGAAGTTCCCAGGGGAGAAGAAATGCAGCCTTATCTGGGTGCAATTCGACAGTGATTTTAAAAATTGTATATTAGAATGCTAAAAAGCTAAGAGCTATTATAAAATGTGTGTATTTAGAAATAAAGCAACAGCTTTATTGCTGCGACACTTACATTATTAATTTAAATTGCTTAAATGTACTTCTCATGTGTTAGTTATAAAGCTAGACTAAATTGCAATCTTTAATTTTTTGCTGATGTTTTTATTGCTTGGTGATATATGGAAAATTACGTACCTTCAAGAGTTTTAATTCATCTTTTTTCTTTGTCAGCCACTGGAGACAGGAAGCAAAAAGGAGCAATAAAATGAGATTTTGTCAGCATGTTATGATGATAAACCCAAAGCTTACTACTAGCTCATTTACAGTTTTGCAGCAAGCTTACAAAAAAAGAATTAAAAATTTTACATCAATTTGTGATAGACTATATATTTGTTGATATTTCTATCTATCCTATAGTGTTCTATCTATCCTAAGCACCTGCAAGACAAGTTTAGAATAGTTTAAATTTACAGAAAAGTTGCACAGATTGGAAAGCGTTTCCACGTCCCACACCCAGATTCTCCTGTTGACACCCGACGTTAGTGTGTTGCTTGCGTGACACAGCTGATGATCCAGTTCGGAGCCAAGTTGGACAGACATGGGGGTAACCAGGGACCCTGATCCCTGGGAGTGGCATCTGAAGAGGGGCAGCCTTGTGGGGCTGAGTCCTTAGCCCGGGGCCTGGGCTAACCCCAGGCAGAAAGTGTCAGACTTGAATTAAGTTGTAGGGCACCCAGCTGGTATTTAGGGAGATGGAGAGTGATTGATGTGGAAACCCCTCAGCCTGCACCCTGACCTGGGGTCCCACGTGAAGTTCTGAGAGGAGTCAGGGCAAACCGTTTTCCTCCTTCTGTGACCAAAGGACCAAAGGAAGACACTGTATCGCACGAAATAGTTAACCATGTTTCCATTCATTGATCTAGTGAAGAAAGTACGTTTTGTGCGATTGCAAAACAAAACCCACGTGTACGTTCCGCGCAGGAAATCCTCGGGAAATGAGACCCAGGGAGTGAACACACAAGGTGGAGTGACACGATACAAGGCAGACGCAAGAAGGCAAGTACGTGACTCGACATCAGGACCCCAGGCACAAAGGAGGAATGATAGAAAATTGCCAGGGATCAATTAGAAAATAAATAGCAATCAATATTCCTAAACAGGGAATGCAGCGTGGCGAGGTGTGAATGGCAAGGTATGAAGACGGTTCCCTTGTTTCTTGTCTGGCCTTTACCGCTTCCTTCTTTCTGCCAACTGGGGCTTCGTGTGTTCTGGCTGCCCTGGTTTCGTGAGGTGTAACATGAGGCTGTTTATTTGGTGTCTTTCTTCTTTTTGATGTAGGTGTTTATTGCTCAAAACTTCCTTCTTAGAACTGCTTTGCTGTGCCCCATAGATTTTAATATGTTGTGTTTCCATTTTCATTTGTCTCAAGATGTATTTAAATGTCCCTTATAATGTTTTCATGGACCCACTGGTGGTTCAGGAGTAAGGTGTTTAATTTTCCCTCCTTTGCGGATCTTCTGAAATTCCTCCCGCTATTGATTCTAGCTTCATACCGCTGTGGCTGGGAATGGTATTGATGTAATTTTGGTCTCTTTAAATCAGGCTGGATATTGCTTTGTGCGTCAGTGCACAGTCTGTCCTGGAGAATGCTCTGGCGCACTCGACAAGAGCATGTCTCTGGTTGCTGCTGGATGGGATGGTCTCAGTGCGCCTGTGAGCCCAGGTGCCTAACACGTAGTTTAAGGTCAATCCTTCTTCATTGATTTTCTGCCTGGATGGTCTATCCCCTGCTGAGGGTGGGACCCTGAGGCCCCTTAACATTATTACTTAATTTTCTTGCTGTCTGTCTCTCCCTTCAGATTTACTAACATTTGCTTATATACTTAAGTGGTCTGACGCTGGTAAAAATGTATTTACAATTGTTACATGCTGTTGATGAAGTCACCCCTTCAACCTCATGTAATGACTCTCTTGATCTCTTTTTACAGTTTTGACTTAGCTTCCATTTAATCTGACACGAGTATGGCCACCATTGCTCCCATTTGCTTTCGTTTCCAGGGAATGTGTTTTTTCATCCTTTCTCTTCCAGCCTCTGTGTCCTAATGGGCTCTCCCTGGCTTGGTTTTCTCATCTGTGAAACAAAACTGCACTTATATCAAAATAGCCTTTGATTATTCATAAAGCTCCAGTGAGGTTGTAGAAAACTCCAGAAAGGTTGTAAAAGGTTCTTAATCTGAAAAAGAGGCTCTGCAGTAACCCCCACAGCACTCATGGTAGTTCCTGGGAGACTGGGGGACGCCACCCATTTCCCACAGCTTCCTTCGGAGCAGCCCGTCCCTGGGGACTGTGGATGAAAAGGGCGCAGGGACAAGCAATGCCTGGGGGTGTTTCCTGCCTCGTGAACAGATTTGCAAAGGAATTTAAGGGTCGGATAGGGAAAACATTATTTTCACCAGTGTTTAATGCAAAACAAATTTTGTAATAGAAATGCTTCGTAAAATATATAAATATTCAAATATTTCCATGTGCATATCATAGACATCTGATGAAGATTTAAACTTAGCAACTTGTTTTTAAAAAATAAATGTCCCAAAGGTCTGAAATATTCATACCTTTAAATTCAGTAATTCTACTTCTAAAAATTACCATAAAATCCATACCAGTACAAATATTAATACACCAAGATCTTTAAATCATGTTATTTTTTGAATGCTAAAATACTGGGGAAAATACATTAAATAGAAATTATGGCATGGTGAAATGCTGATCTATGGTTGTCAAATAAAAAACAAATCCTACCTTAGGTAAGGCGAGACTTCATTTGAGAAGACCACTGCAGCAAGATGGGAAGCCACAGCCGTGGAGAAGGCTCCACCCCAGGAACTAGGACCTCTCCAAGGCCGGGCGGCGAAGGCTGTTCTTGTACGGGGAGGTGTGAACAGGGCTGGGAGCGCCGCGGGAGTGGGAGGAAAAGCGCCTGGTGTTTCCTGAGTGGCCCTCTCCTCCTGCCAATGGCTGAAGCTCAGTCCTCACTGTCTGTCTCTCTCCCTTTCTTTCCCTTCCCATTTCTGCCACAGTGTGGGTGCTGGAAAGGCAGGCATGATCATGTAATCAGAAAGATTGGACGCCCTGCACAGCTGGACCCCAAAAGTGGGGTCAAGGGCAAGAAGCCCTGCCAGGCTTCCCTGAGCCGGGGTCCCCTGTGCCCTTGCAGGAGCAGCGTGCTCCAGACCATGGCACTGCTCAGGGTTCTGCAGGATGCACACAGGGAGGACAGGCTGTGTGCACCCAGGTGTGCCAACTTCTCAGAGGCAAGGAGCATCTGATGGAAGCCAAAGATCTTGCGTCTGCTCTCCCAACGTTTCATCAGCGTGTGCGAATGTTATTTGGAAAGTTCATTGAATACGTGTGACTGAAGCAGATTTCACCAATTAAACCACTTTCTTATGTATTCAATTTTATTGAATGTTTACAATTAACTTACTCTTATTTTAATCAATTTTATTTAATTATTTGAAATAAAAACTATAAGCAGAAAATAGCCCCAAATTAGTTTCATATATAAATGACAAAAATACACAAATTTTTAACATATAAATTTCATTTTAGCCTTAAAATACTTTTTAAAATTAAAACTGTGACTTTCATTGATTTCATTTTATCTGTGTGTGGTCAATTAGCACCGAGCCACAGGAACAGTGAAATCAAAGATGTTTTAGTTCTTAAGAACTAATAGAATTGCAATCACTATGAATATCATTATCCTTTTTCATATTAACAACTCATGAAATTGCTCACAGTATGTTGATTGTGGCTCGCCATGTTCCATATTTCTGTCTAAAATGAAAGCTATGTAATGTAGTTCAGTAAAGATATTTTGCATTTAATGGTAGGGATTATGGCAATGAGAAATATGATGTTGAATTACTTCCCTTTCTATGCCATACCACTGCATAAAAGATATACATTAATTTTCTTCTATATTAGTTGTTATAGTTTATTTTGAATTTAAAAATAAGACCTTTCATAAGCATTAAAATATATGTAAACTTCTGCATTATTAGGGTAATTGCTGAGATTGTCTTACAGGTAGAATAGTTGGGGTGTTCGTAAAAGGGAGATTTTCGTATCCTTTGATTTGGAATGGAAAGTTAGCATGAAGTACTGGAAAAATTACCCCAGGCTGTGACAGGTAGAATTAAACAAAATAATTAAACATGTATTTATTTTTGGCATTGGTTCAGCAGATATTTAATAATAAAAATCTAGCAGGGTTGGGGCCGTAGACATGTTGACCACTATTCATTCATGTCCTCCCAGTGAGATGACATCATTCTAACAGACAGAGGCAGAAATTCTTTGGGAAAATCAAAGGGCGAGTAGTGGATAGACGGACACTTGCTCTCCCTACACCAGCGTGCCGTTTGCTCTTCTGACCTCCCTCGTTCACTGACTTCATGGGGAACCTCTTGGGGATTTGGAACAGGATGTGGAGCGTCCCCAGCCACCGCCCTGCACGGCTCTTCCCTCCTGCAGGTCGTGGGAAGGGACCCGCAGCTTCTTCCTGGGCTGTTCTCATCCACCACAGGCTCTGCGCTAACCCTGGATTTCTACGTCACCTCTTGACAATCCTGTGGGATAGAGGAGCAAAGACAGGAGAATGAGGGGAACAGGCCGATAGGAAGGAGCAGGTTTGTGAATCACGTCACGATGACCACACTGGGGTGTGTGCACCCCCCGTGGCATGCAAGACAATCTTTCAGAATGTCGGATTGATTCCTTGCACCTTTATCTGTATTTATTTCAGCTTATTAAATAGGAAATAAATTAAGTTTATTCACATTTGATAAATACATTTACAGATTTTTTTTTTTTTTTTTTTTTTTACTTTAAGTTCCAGGATACATGTGCAGAACGTGCAGGTTTGTTACATGGGTATACATGTTCCATGGTGGTCTGCTGCACCTATTGACTCATCCTCTAAGTTCCCTCCCCTCGCCTCCCACGCTCCAACAGGACCCTCCCTGTGTCCATGTGTTCTCACTGTTCAACTCCCACTTATGAGCGAGAACATGAGGTGTTTGGTTTTCTGTTCCTGAGTTAGTTTGCTGAGTATGATGGCTTCCAGCTTCATCCATGTCCCTGCAAAGAACATGATCTCCTTTCTTTTTATGGCTGCATAGTATTCCATGGTGTACCACATATGTACCACAATTTCTTTATCCAGTTTATCACTGATGGGCATTTGGGTTGGTTCCAAGTCTTTGCTATTGTGCATAGTACTGCAATAAACATACGTGTGCATATGTCTTTATAGTAGAATGATTTATAATCCTTTGGGTATATACCCAGTAATGGGATTGCTGGGTCAAATGGTTTTTCTAGTTCTAGATCCTTGAGGAATGGCCATACTGTCTTCTACAATGGTTGAACTAATTTACATTTCCACCAACAGTGTAAAAGCGTCCTGCACAGCCTCGCCAGCATCTGTTGTTTCTTGACTTTTCAATAACTGCCATTCCGACTGGCATGAGATGGTATCTCTTTGTGGTTTTAATTTGCATTTCTCTAATGATCAGTGACTTTTTTGGCCACATAATGCCTTATTTTGAGAAGTATCTATTCATATATATCATTTGCCCACTTTTTGATGGGGTTGGGTTTTTTGTTGTTGTTGTACATTTGTTTAAGTTCCTTGTGGATTCTGGATATTAGAACTTTGTCAAATGGGTAGATTGCAAAAAATGTCTCCCATTCTGTAGGTTGTCTGTTCATTTTGATGATAGTTTCTTTTGCTGTGCAGAAGCTCTTTAGTTTAATTAGATCCTATTTGTCAATTTTGGCTTTTGTTGCCATTGCTTTTGGCATTTTTGTCATCAAGTCTTTGCCTGTGCCTGTGTCCTGAATGGTATTATGTAGGTGTTTTTCTAGGATTTTTACAGTTTTGGGTTTTACATTTAAGTTTTTAATTCATCTTAATTTTTGTATAAGGTGTAAGGAAGGAGTCCAGTCTCAGTTTTCTGCATATGGCTAGCCAGCTCTCCCAGCACCATTTATTGAATAGGAGATCCTTTCTCCATTGCTGTTTTTGTCAGGTTTGTTGAAGATCAGATGGTTGTAGATGTGTGGTGTTATTTCTGAGGTCTCTGTTCTGTTCCATTGGTCTGTATGTCTATTTTGGTACAAGTACTATGCTATTTTGGTTACTGTAGCCTTGTAGTATAGTTTGAAGTTAGGTAGCATGATTCCTTCAGCTTTGTTCTTTTTGTTTAGAATTGTCTTGGCTATATAGTCTCTTTGGTTCCATATGAAATTTAAAGTAGCTTTTTCTAATTCTGTGAAAAATGTCAGTGGTAGTTTGATGGGGATAGCACTGAATCTATAAATTACTTGGGGCAGTATGGCCATTTTCATGATATGGATTCCTCCTATCCAGGGGGATGGAATGTTTTTCCATTTGTTTGTGTCCTCTCTCATTTCTTTGAGCTGTGATTTGTAGTTCTGCTTGAAGAGGTCCTTCACATCCCTCGTTAGCTGTATTATTTCATATTTTATTCTCTTTGTAGAAATTGTGAATGGGAGTCCATTTATGATTTGGCTCTCTGCTTGTCTATTGTTGGCATAAAGGAATGCTTGTGATTTTTCATCTTGATTTTATATCCTGAGACTGCTGACATTGCTTATCAGCTTAAGGGCTAAGATGATGGGGTTTTTAAATTATAGATTCATGTCATCAGCAAACAGAGGCAATTTGACTTCTTCTCTTCATATTTAAACATCCTTTATTTCTTTCTCTTGCCTAATTTCCCTGGCCAGAACTTCCAATACTATGTTGAATAGGAGTGGTGAGAGAGGGCATCCTTGTCTTGCTCTAGTTTTCAAAGGGAATGCTTCCAGCTCTTGCCCATTCGATATGATATTGGCTGTGGGTTTGTCATAAATAACTCTTATTATTTTGAGATATATTATATCAATTAATACCTAGTTTATTGAGAGTTTTTGCCATGAAGGCATTTTGAATCTTATTAAAGGTCTTTTCTGCATCTATTGAGATAATCATGTGGTTTTTGTTTTTGGTTCTGTTTATGTAATGGATTACATTTATTGATTTTACATACGTTGAACCAGCCTTGCATCCAGGGATGAAGCCAGCTTGGTCGTGGTGGATTAGATTTTTGATGTGCTGCTGGATTCAGTTTGCCAGTATTCTACTGAGAATATTCGCATCGATGTTCATCGAGATATTGGCCTGAAGTTTCCTTTTTTTGTTGTGTCTCTTGCCAGTTTTGGTATCATGATGATGCCAGCTTCATAAAATGGGTTAGGGAGGACTCCCTTCTTTTTAATTATTTGGAATAGTTTCAGAAGGAAGGTACCAGCTCCTCTTTGAACCTCTGGTAGAATTCAGCTGTGAGTTCGTCTGGTCCTGGGCTTTTTTTGATTAGTAGGCTATTAATTACTGCCTCAATTTCAGAACTTGTTATTGGTCTATATTGATTTGACTTCTTCCTGGTTTAGTCTTGAGAGTGTGTATGTGTCCAAGAATTTATTCATTTCTTGTAGATTTTCTAGTTTATTTGCATAGAAGTGTTTATAGTATTCTGTGATGGTAGTTTGTATTTCTGTGGGGTCTGTGGTGATATCCACTTTATCATTTTTTATTGTGTACAGACTATTTTTTATTAACCTCTGAAGCAAAGAGGTAATGTCTTAGCTGGGAAGAAAATGTCCTCAATAGAAAATGACTTTCTTAATAAGGATAATGCATTATGGGAACTGTGTAAGAAGGACCCTGGTCTAATGGGCCGTTTTGATTGGAATATACACACACACACACACACACACACACACACACACACACACACACACATATACACACACACACACACATACACACACCACATGTGAATTTGAAATACAGCATCTTTCATAGGCAAGCTATTGTAGCAAAAACATGTAAGAAACAGATACAAATTTTATGGAAGGTGATAGCATTATAGAGGTAATATGTTTTATATTTCTAAAAAGACTTCTAAGTGATGATAGCATCTTGTAGTCCTTTACAATAATAAAGCATCTACCATGAGAGCCTTCTGCATCTCACACTGGTTCACAGTCATCTTGTGGCAAAATAATTAGATTACTGAAACTAAAGATGGCTGAGACTTTTATTGTTGTTAAAATTTAGTATGTAAGCTATCGAGTATTTTTAAATAAACAATCTGCTCCTCCGAATAAAAGTGACATTCTAAAAATAGAGAAAAGAATGAATGTGTTCTAAGTAGGTTTAAACTCTGGAGAGAGCTTATTAAAAGTGAATATTTCTAAGGTTCCAAAAATTTTATTGCTAGAAACAATCATGTATGGCCTTGATAAAACTTCCGTGTCTGCATCATAAATCATTGAAACCAAATTTTCTCACCCAGTGAGAATCTTTCAGAAAAAAGTTGTTGGATAGATTTTGAATTCATTCACCAAAATATGACATAAAAATATAAAATATTTCAAAATGTGGTTTATTTGCATAAAAATGGACTGATACAAGGAAAGATAGAAACGATGTTAAATTTCAACAAAAACCAGAATTGGTAGTTGATATTAAAAAGTAAATATCTTGGTTTAGAAAGTACATCACAGACAGCTTCATGTGGCTTTACACAATTTGAAACTGTATATATTCTTTAACATAACTGCCACAAAGCCAATAACAGAAACCGGAACACAGAATTAGCACTGACTCGTTCTCTCACACCACAGGTTCACAAGTTTTGAGCCAAGAGCTATCAAGTAATTCATCATATTCACTCACTTTTCTCTCATCAAAAGCACCAGCTCTACCAACATTTCAGTAAGAACAAAAAAGCCTTCTGCAACAGTCACAAATATAACTAAATAAAGTGTCTTAAACCTACTGTTTATTTCAGTTCTATCTCATACTTTAAAAGCTCTGTTTTTGTGTATGTATTATTATGTAGCTGTTGTTTTAGGTAGCAGGTACAGCCCAGAACACCCAGGTGTATATTTATAACATCCCTCGTGCCTTACCTGTGAATATAAACCCAGCCCCTCAGTTCTAACCTTGTGTGAAATGAGCGTTCTCCTTTTCTAAGGTACCAGAAGTTGAAATTGTGGCCATATAGCTCTCTGGGGGAGCCTGAGGCTGCTGTCACGTCACAGATCGGTGCGCAGGGTGTCAGTGTGGAAAGGAGAGGGGACTCTCATCCTTTTCTCCCCTCAACCTGCTCCCCACACAAGGCTGCATCATCTAGTTGGCGTTTGGGAAGGAACAGCTGGGCTTTCTGGATGACAGAATTTGTAGAACATTAGAAATCTTGCAGACAAGTGTTACCTTATAACTCACTTCAGCGACTCTTGCAGTGCATTTTGTCCAAGGACAGATAACACAGGCTGGAGATGCTCCTTGAAGTCACAGGGCACTGCTTTATTGCTGATGTAACCTAATGCTTTTATCAACCAATACAAAGATTGTTTTCTAGACATTTATTTGTTATTTTCCTGGAAGAGAAGCAGTGGGCATGGAGATTGGAGTTCCCGTTTGCACCCCAGCTGTTCATAGGCACTTGGCATTGTGCTTTCTAAAAAGAACTCACCAAGATTAAATTACTGAACCAAAATAGCCTCCAAACTTAGATTCCAAATTTCCCTTCCTCCCTCTGCCCGTAACCATGCTTGGAAAGCTTCTGTCTAAAAAGAATTCCATCCCTTCTGGATGGGTGCTTCCATATAATAACGTAATTGTTTTATATCAATGAAAAGAACGCGGCGGTAACATCACACTTAATGGATGAACCAAAAATATTTTACTATGGAATGATTCACAGGTGTTAATTTTTACTGCAATAAAGTTGTACATTTCCTTTTAAGGAAATTGACCTAACACACTCCTTAATGAAAGAATTCCGGGATGATTCCAGCTGTTCCTGCACAGACACTCACTGTGTTGTCTCAGGTAACACATCCCACGTGCGTTGTGTATTAGAATTTGTCATTCTCATATGACTCCAGGAGTTGTCTGTATTATTGCGGGGGCAAAAGAACAGAATTAGAAACAATGAGAGCAGAATTAGAAATGATGTCAGAGATTCTGGCGATTGAAGGGAGGTTCACTTAACTTCCTGACTTCTGTATTTCTAAGCAGTTATTTTGCAGTCCTGAATGTTTCGTACGGTCAGGAAGCTACTGCAGGGCTGAAGGGACTTGCTGTGGGTGTTCTGGGGAAGAGCGGCGAGGCCAGGGGAGACCTGCAGCCAAGACCCTTGAGTGTCTCCTAAACACTCCCCGGCTCCCCTAGAATAAGTGGATGAAATAATGCATGCAGCAATAAACACGTAACACAGACTTGCTCTGGTTTGATCACAATGAGTTTAGATCATGAATGGGAACTGCAAAAACTGTAGAAACAGGCGGCCTGGCTGTCTTGGGAACATGTATTTATCAAGCCTGTTCAGAACTCAGATGGAAGCTTTGAGAACTCATATGGAAGACCACAGGCAAATCAAACTCTTTGAAATACTACAGGTAGAGCTGCAGAAGATTGGATCTATATTTCTGTAAGGGCTGCTTTGCCAGAAAGACTGTGGGTGGGATGCACAGCCTCCCCGGCTGTGGGTATGAGGGAGGATGTCATCTCTTGCCAGCCAGCATGTCCCACTGCTCGCGTTTGGTCCGCAGCTCCTGTAAGGACACAAAGGCTGTGATGGCTTCCTCACGAGACACAGACACAGTTAAAGTGCAGGTCCCCAGGAGAGGAGTCAGCCCGGCGTAAATGTTACTCTGAGAGTTCCCTGAAGGAGGAAGTTGTTAAGGAAGGAGAGAACATGAGGAAACGGGGCTGAAGGCAAGGGTAGGGGACTTCAGGATTGTAGAAGTGCTGCTGAGGCAGCTCCTGGAACAGTTGCTCTAGGGCTGGGGTTCCCACCCCCCGTTGGTGTTTTGCCCTGTCCTACATCAGCTGTGGTCTTCACCGACCACCCTTCTCCCTTCCCCCTGTTCTGCCCACCCCTCTCTCTTGAGATCCCCCCTCCCGTGGCGTCCTCTTTCTTTCCTAGAATTTCCTGATGGTGGCATCCCTGGAGGAGGCTCTGCATCCCTCTAAGGCCATGTTTTCTTTGAAATAAAATGTGTCTATCCTCGGGGTGACAATGCACGTGTTTTTCAAACAGCTGGTTAGGACAGCTTTCAAGTCTTCACACACAACATGCTTAAATACTTTTGGACATAAAATGATAGCCATTCCATCTAGTAACCACTAAGATGCTTTGAAAGGAAAGAGGCTGGGCACGGTGGCTCATGCCTGCACTTTTGGAGGCCGAGGCAGGTGGATCACCTGGGGTCAGGAGTTCGAGACCAGCCTGGCCAACATGGTGAAACCACGTCTCAACTAAAAATACAAAAACAATTAGCTGTATGCGGCGGCAGCCATCTGTAAACCCAGCTACTTTGGGAGGCTGAAGCAGGAGAATCGCTTGAACCTGGGAGGTGGAGGTTGTAGTGAGCCGAGATTACACCACTGCACTCCACCCTGGGTGACAGAGTGAGACTCCGTCAAAAAAAAAAAAAAAAAAAGGAAAAGCCAGTGAGGATGAAAAATGCTTATGAACAAAAAATCTTATAATTTAGTACATGAGATAAGGGCAACAAGGAGAGCTTTGAGAGCTAAACCTACTTGGAGGTTTCAGAGAAGCTCTGGGTTGTAAGCTGAGTGGAGAATCTACAAAATGAGAAACAGCTCAGAGAGACCAGCCTTAGGTGCCAGACAGCAAAGCAAAGTGGTGAGACCTAACCCATCATTCTTCCTCCAGGGCCTTCATGGTTCTGTTCCCCATCACTCTTTGAACTTCCCCACAAGAAGTCAAGGTTATTAGTTTAACCACGAACATGTAAAAGCATTCTGTGCTTACAGATTGGTAGTCATAGTAGTGTTACATTAGGTAGTCTTGAAAGAAGTAGACAAGAGTTTTTGGCTCTGTGTATGAAAAGCACAGAGACAAGACATTAGAATTTGGAATCCAGACCAGACATGGTCAGCGGATCTCCCCTCTACAACGAAAAAGAAGCGGGAGTGAGATGCTATGAATGACTCAATGCAAAACCATAATCTTGATGAGTCCTGGTCTCCAATGAGTTGTCTTCTGGGTTTGCATTTCTTCCTTATGTACCAAAATTAAATCACAAATTAGTGTATTAGTCCGTTTCCATACTGCTATAAAGAACTGCCTGAGACTGGCTAATTTATAAAGGAAATAAGTTTAATTGACTCACAGTTCAGCATGACTTGGGAGACCTCAGGAAACTTATAGTCCTGGGGGAAAACGAAGGGGAGCAGGCACCTTCTTCTCAGGGCGGCAGGAAGAAGTGCTGAGTGAAGGGGGAAGAGCCCCTTACAGAACCACCAGATTTCCTGAGCACTCACTCACTAGCATGAGAACAGCATGGGGGAACCTCCCCCAGGACCCAGTTTCCTCCACCTGGTCTCTCCCCTCGACATGTGAGGATTATGGGGATTACAATTCAAGATTGAGATTTGGGTGGGGACACAAAGCCTAACCATATCTGTTGTTTTACATTTAAAAAATTAACTGTAGAAGACAGACACACGAACTGTAATGAGAAGGCAACAGCCGATCTCTTCCTCAAAAGACAGGAAGACAGTATTTTGAAGAGTCCAAACACAATTAATGAGGTGGCACGTTAAAGAAAAAACTAAGAAAAAAGGTCCAATAAAGTATATAAGGAATGTTGGCCGCCTCAGTGGCTCACAACTGTATCCCAGCACTTTGGGAGGCCAAGGTGAACAGATCACTTGAGGTCAGGAGTTCAAGAACATCCTGGCCAAGACGGAGACACCCCATTGGCTATAATAAAAGCCATGGTTGACAATAAAAGCTTGGGACCCTGTCTCTACCAAAAATACAAAAAATGGCTGGGCATGGGGATGGTGATGCATGTCTGTAGTTCCAGCTACTCGGAGGGCTGAGGTGGAGGAATTGTGGGAGATGGAGGTTGCAGTGAGCCGAGATTGCTCCACTGCATTCCAACCTGGGCGACAGAGTGGGACTCCATCTCAAAGAAAAAAAAAGCATATAAGTCATGCTTGTAAGAATTTTTGGCATCTGTTTCAAGCACGTTTCATAAGACTTTATTTTAAAAAGTCACTATAAGAAGAATTTTAAAACAGAGCAGTGATCTCTCTATGACAAGTCAAAGGTATGTAATACATTTTCTGATGGATCATAAAGTAGATTGCTGCAGACATTTTAAATTTATTTTTAATGAATTTCCATGTTTATTGGGTCAGAGAGATTCCAGTGACGAGGGTCAGAACAAGCTCGCCCTCTGGAAGGTGCTAGAGAGGGTGGTGGTCAGTGGAAGAAACGTGGGTCGCGAGAAGTTCCTGTCGGCTCCTGTGCAACACTGGCTGCTGATCTAAAAATACTCTTGCCTGTGAATGGGAAAGTCATTCTACAAAAGGGTTTTGTAAGTTTCCACTAAAATAAACACCCCATCTGTGATACGCCAACTTATTTTTATTCCCCTGTAGAATCATATCCATTTGTGTAACAAAGGTCAAGTGAAAGGACTTTATGAGGGCTCAGATGTCTGCAGTGCTAGGTATAAAAACGTCACAGTTAGAATTCATGCAGGTATTTGGAAAAGACGTTGAATGCGACCACAGGCGAAGCCCTGGGTTTGATCCTGGGGGTGGTATGGAAGCCAGGTGAGCCTCCAATCGCACAGGCCCGGGGCAGGTGCCGGGGGATGCCCACCAGAGGATCAGTAACCCAGTGTGAGGTGGGCCGGACAGGACGTGTGCGGGAGTCCCACACGAGGGAGAAGCCTGCTGTACAGCGAACGGCATGGGAAGGCCTCAGCAGGGGTCATGAGGGTTGGGACAGGCAGGAGAAGACTGCTGGGACAGTGGGGAACAGAAGGGGAGGGTGGAGGTTGCAGCTTCCAAGTCCTTGCCAGCAAGAGAGGAGGGGTGTGGTCAGAGTGGGAAAGTGGACACCCCCGGCTGTGCTGAAGAAATTAACTCTGTTGGCAGGAGCAGGGACCACCCTGTGTGTCCACAACCGAGAAAGAGAATCATCCGCCCTGGGAGGGTGCAGGCCAGCTTGTGGGGGAGGCCATGTGGGGAGACTGAGGC
>NC_045448.1:751628-772318 GCF_002776525.5 Piliocolobus tephrosceles | reverse complement strand
AGGCCAGCTTGTGGGGGAGGTCGTGTGGGGAGACTGAGGCAGAAAGAGAATCATCCGCCCTGGAAGGGTGCAGGCCAGCTTGTGGGGGAGGTCATGTGGGGAGACTGAGGCAAGGCTCGAGGGGTTGCTGTGGGCCAGATGACAGGGATTCAGGTAGGGCAGCTTGGGATAATGGAAAGTGTTGAGGGAAGTCAGGGACCCTGAAAGGAGGGACCGACTGAAGCCTTGGCAGAAGAACATAAATTGTGAAGATTTCATGAACATTTATTAGTTCCCCAAATTAATACTTTTATAATTTCTTACACCTGTCTTTACTGTAATCTCTGAACATAAATTGTGAAGATTTCATGGACACTTATCACTTCCCCAATGCATATCCTTGTGATTTCCTATGCCTCTTTAATCTCTTAATCCCGTCATCTTCTTTGTAAACTGAGGAGGATGAATGTCGCCTCAGGACTCTGTGATTGTGTCATCTGCACAAATTGTTTGTAGGGCATGTGTGTTTGAATATGAAATCTGGGCATCTTAATAAAAGAACAGGATAACAGCGATGTTCAGGGAACAAGAGAGGTAACTTTGAACTGGCTGCCGGTGAGCCAGATGAACAGAGCTATATTCCTCCTCTTTCATAAGCAAACAGGAAAAATATCGCTGAATTCTTTTTCTCAGCAAGGAACATCCCTGAGAAAGAGAATGCGCCCTGAAGGTAGGCCTATGAATGGCCCTCTCAAAGCTAGCCGTCTTTTGTGGTTGAAGCCGAAGGGATGAAATAAGCCCGGGTCTCCTGTAGCGCTCCCAGGCTTATTAGGATGAGGAAATTTCCCGCCTAATAAATTTTGGTCAGACAGATTGTCTGCTCTCAAACCCTGTTTCCTGATAAGATGTTGTCAATGACAATGCGTGCCTGAAACTTCATTAGCAATTTTAATTTCACCCCCAGTGGTCCTGTGATCTCGCTTGCCTCCACTTGCTTTGTGATATTTTATTACCTCGTGAAGTAAGTGATCTCTGTGACCCACACCCTATTCGTGTGCTCCCTCCCCTTTTGAAAATCGCTGATAAAAACTTGCTGTTTTTATGGCTCAGGGAACATCACGGATCCTGCCCACATTTCCTCCGGACACCCAACTTTAAATTTCTCTCTCTTGTGCTCTTTCCCTTTATTTCTCAACCCAGTTGAGACACTTAGGAAATAGAAAAGAACCGACATTAAACATTGGGAGCGGGTTATCCTGACAGGAAAGGGCCCTGAAAGAATCAGCACAGCGGGGAAAGGAAGGGGCTTTACAGATGTGAGTGCCTTCAGGGGACAGGGCGAAGGGGTCCTTCAGCTTATTACAAGCTTCTGGGCAGGCGCTCAGCCCTGGCACTTTTGTTGGGATGAAACCCTGTTTACTCGATCCTAATCTTTAAGCTGTTGTGTTTTCTTGTTGATGTTGAGTGATGCTTTGCAAGGTTTTTTCTCAGTATATAAGGTCTTTAAGGAATTTTTTTTAATAGAAAAGGAATTACTCTCTTCAAATGCCAGACCCTAAAGGGGCCTGCTGTGATTCGTAGCAGAGGCTTGTTAAAAATAGCAAGACAGAGTTTATTCCAGTTACTGCCTCAGGGCTGCGAGGCCAAAGTGCAGGCCTGGGCTCAGCCGAACACAGCAAGAACCTCCAGGGACGAGGCGCCAGGGACGCTGAGGGATCCGGGACATGGGTTCGACTCGGGGAGTCTTGCTAACCTGGGCTCAGCAGCTGAGAAATGGGTCATGGCAGGAGGAGGTGAGGAGGGGCCCAACTGCAGCTGGTGGAGAATGGAGTCCACGTCAGTGTTGGAGGCATTGTGTGGGTAAAGTGACCTCAAAGGAAGCAATCAGAGTTTACCAATTTCAAACAGTGCCAATAAAAATAGACACAAATGTTGGTGGTAAAGTAATTTTCCTCTTCTCTGCATAGAAGACAAATGCATTGATTATTGCGTTCACTCTGGCTAGGGCACCATGAAAGGAAACTAAAAGCTCAGGACCACATTTACTCTGCCAAGAGGAAGGAATGAAGCTGGAAGACGAGTCATGCAAGCAGCTGCCTTTCCTTTTGTTCCTAAGCAGAGAGTGACAGATGAAGGTGACGCATCTCCACAAGCAGCTGCTCTATGTCTACCTTGTCTTGTGTTAAGTGCAGAGCTGCTGAGTGGGAGATGGATGCACATTTGACAGTTCTCCTGCCTGTCCTTTCCTCCTGCTGCATGTGGATGACCACACCCTTCCTCTTTCCCCTCCTGCTCCCATTTCCCCTTCAACTGTCGAAGCCGTTAGCATCATCTTTGGATAAAGGCACACACCGTGGACTGTTTTTGTGATTCCGTGGTGTTATTTTTCCCCCCGAGCATGCAGTTAACATTGGCAAGACAAACTTCTGCATTGATTGAGACCCATCTCAGATACGTTTTCATTTACAGCAGGAATTGGGGAAACCCACCACATTTGCACTGTGCAGAGCTGGAAAAGGGAGGAAAGATGGAATCTCGCCCGGAGGCTTCAGTCCTGAAGGTTCAATTCTGGATGATCCTTTACAGGGAGATTTCAAGGGGAAAACAAAAACATCAAAATGAATCCTTAAGAATAATTATTTTTAAGCCTGAATCTTGGAGATAAAAATGTGATGTGTTCCTCAACAACGCAGAGTCAGCAAGAAAGATAATCATTGCTGTCCTGAGCTGGCACGTGATTTATGAGGTTAGCCATGGTGAATCTGTACGAGTCTGCAGCAACCTCAATTCTTGTCTCCTCAGAAGAAAGACTTTGATCGAGGGGCATAGGCAGAAGGAGAGACTGAGGCAAGTTTTAGTGGAGGAGAGAAAGTGTATTAAAAGCCTAGAGTGGGAACAAAAGAAAGTCTACTAGGAAGAAGGCCAAGTGGACAGCTTCAGCAAGTCAGATGTGTGGTTTGACCTTTGACTTGGCGGTGTACCCATTGGCATGCTTTCAGGGGGTTGTGTCCCTTCTCCCCTGATTCTTCCCATGGAGTGGGCTGTCTGCATGCACAGTGGCCTGCCAGCCCTTGGGAAGGGCCACATGCACAGTAGGTTTACTGAAGCTGTACGTCTGCTTGCTTGAGGCATTCTTCCCGTACTAGCTGAATATTCCTGGAAGGTCATATACCAGTTAGACTCCACCATTCTGCCTTTTAGTGCGCATGCTTAAGCCTGCTCACCCAGCTCCTGAGATCTTATCGGGAAACTGCTGATCCAGTTTCAGGTGTTTTCTGTCCATTGGGAAACTGCTATTCCCTGGTGCTAGCTGTGACCAACTATTTTAGAGCCAGTTAACCACCTCCTGGCCGTCACCTGATAGTTGCCTGACATTCCTGTCCATGGGGGCTCTCACGTCTGCCTGACTTCCTGCTGTGGCACTTCCCCCTCAAGAGTCCAAGACCCCAATTTTGGGGGAAAATGGATTAAGGTCAGTCTTCTGTAACTGCTTCCTGTTGACAAATGGGCAGTGGTGGTGGTTCTGTGGCCTCTTGCTGCTGTCAGGGAAGAAGGGTGACCCTTTGAGTTGGTGAAAGCAGTGTCTAGCCAGGTCTAAGGCAGATGGGGCAAGATTTCAACTCTGTTGCTTTACACTGATGGGCAGTTTAAGGGTGCTCTGTAGAAGGATGGCTCTAGAATCCTGAGAGGATGGCATCCTGCTAAGGGTCATCTGGAGGTTGATGGCCTGAAGGCAGGAGAAGACAAATCAGGTTACTAGATTTAGAAGACACGGACCACAAAGGAGCAAAAGTAGGAGACTAACAAGTGGTCCTCAAAGAGGAAAACCTAGGAGAGCCATTTCTAGGTTCCATTCCATGTTCCTTCCCCAGGTTCCTTTGTGAGAACAAGCCAGCCCTGAGAGGCTTGTTCCCATAAACAAGAGGCTCCATTTACAAGTTGTCTGATGTTGTCTTGTACTTTTCCTGATTGATTTACCCAAAAGCAATATTTTTTATTTGAGGCTAAGGAAATTCCTCTCTGAGCTGCTGTGAACATTAGTTGACACCGGTCCTCCCTGTGGTGCTGTTAATGTTAGTCCTTAATGATTTGAAGGACTATGGCAGCTAAAGAGTGGATCTGCTCTTGCATGGTTGTTAAGCCTTTAGCCGTGGAGTCAGTGTTGTTGGCTATTTCCTTTGAGAGTGGGCTATAGGTTAAGGAGGCTTTTATGAATCTGGCAATTCCAGTTCCTATGCTGGTTACAATGTCAAGTCCCATGAGAAGAGGAAATAATTGGATAGCCCTCTTCACCCTGGGCAACGTGGAATGTCCCTAGATTGGTACTAGAAGAGAGAGATTGACAGGGACGATGAAGATGTCTGTGGATACATAGCCTATGGTACAAGTTCTAGTCCCGTTAGTGGGAAGGCATTGGTGAGCTGATTGGCCGCAAGTATAGAAGGCTCCTGGAGTTTTAAGACAAGTAGAAAAGTCAAAATGAAATAAGGGGGTGAGAACAGTTCCTAAAAATTCTGAGACTGCTGAGATACCCAGGAAGCTGGTGGCTAAGACTCTGGTGCATGGGGCTGCTGGCTGATCCAATATATGCCCCAAATGAGAATATTGATCCAGATTTTTGCATTACCCATCCCTCTTGTTTCTTCTGAGCTGCAGCCAGACATCATGGTTGGTTGATAGGAGTGAGCAGTATCAGTCTGAATTGCATGAAAAAAAAAAAAAACACCCCATAAACAACTGATGAGACTGGAATCTAATAGCAGGTGTATTACAGTTCTTGAAACATAAGTTTTATCTCTCTAGTCCTTGTTTTTATTAAAATAAAATCATGCTAGGACTGATTTGTTTGCAAAATAAGCTTTAGTCATATTATACTTGGCCTGATTATTTGCATAAAACATAGCAAGAATAATCACAGCCTCTTTTTAAAATTGGCTTTGATAGAACTTTGTCTCATAAGGAGTCTCAGAAAAGACTTTTTAAAGCCTTGAGCCCCATCGTGGACTTGTGCCATCAAATACCTGTATTAGATGCATAAATTCTTCTTCTCTTTAGGTCCCAAGATAACTTGAGTTCCTGGGCCTGTTAGAAAGTGACATTCTTTACTTACTACAGGTCAGGAACCCTGCACAGGGACTGGGTAGACAAAATATTAGGCCAGTTTTCCCAACAGGCTTTTTTTTTTTTTTTTTTGAGACGGGGTCTTGCTCTGTGGCCCAGGCTGGAGTGCTGTGGCCGGATCTCAGCTCACTGCAAGCTCCGCCTCCCGGATTTACACCATTCTCCTGCCTCAGCCTCCTGAGTAGCTGGGACTACAGGCGCCCGCCACCTCGCCTGGCTAGTTTTTTGTATTTTTTAGTAGAGACGGGGTTTCACCGTGTTAGCCAGGATGGTCTCGATCTCCTGACCTCGTGATCCGCCTGTCTCGGCCTCCCAAAGTGCTGGGATTATAGGCTTGAGCCACCGCACCCGGCCCCCAACAGGCTTTTATTGGCTCTATAAGTGAACTTTGATTCCTTAAAATAGTCTGTTAGTATCTAAAAGCATGCCATTCTAGTCAAAGCCTTGGTAAAATAACCAGTGTCTGCAATTGTGCCCTACTGCAAAAGAAAACAGATTCTTATTACACTTATGCAAATAACTATACTGCCGTAAGTTAAGAATATTCACAAATAGTTTCCAAATTTTGGAGAAATCTGGTAGATAGAAATACGATTCAAATTTTGTTTATAGGAGTATACTTAACTGGTAAAAATTATAAATAGCTTGAAAGAGAAGTATTTTTTATTCTGAAAACAAAACAAAGGATCCACAAGGTTTTAAGCCAAAAGTTAAAAAAAAAAAAAAAAAGAGATTACTTCAGCCTTTTATTAGCTCAGTTTATGCAATTAATTCATGTTTTGCTCAATATTTATGAACACATTACTTTTCCTAGAGAGTCTTGGAAGTTATTTTCTCTCCATTTTAATGTCACAATCTCCGAGTTATCAGAAACCTGCATTTAAGAACACCTGTTAGAGTTCTATAGCTGATTATGAAACCACATTTTAAAGAGAATTAGAATGAGACAGTTGTCTGTGGGTAACAAAAAAACCTTAGGGCAGCAATGGTCAAAGACACAATTGACAAGGAAATTTATCACTTCCGTGGCACACAATTATTTAAAATAATTTTAGTTATCATTAATAAGGTATACTAAGTCATATTACAATTACAGAAGTTTCACATTATTTTGGAATACATACCAACAACACATTTATGCAAATATAGTTCAAAAAAGCCAAATTTTACTTTTGCATTAGTGTCCTATTGATGTTAAATCCAATTCTTAATAAAACCTTATGGACAAATCTATTTAATATTAATCAGTTTGACCATAAGGAAAGATTTTCAGAAACCTTTTATAACCTTTTACAATTTTCGTTTAAAAACCAGAGCAGTGCTCTAAGAAAACTGTGTTGTGCTTTCATTCCAATGTTCAATTTACAGAACAACTGAATAATGCCCCTTTAACTTTAGCAATGTGCTCACACACAGAATTTATTTTATAAGACTACTTTTTCACAAACTTTCCACAACTTGCTCAAACTTTTAGCTTTATTCTATCTAACTTAAAAAGAATCCTTTAACCCTCTAAACTGGGCAAAAAAATACTATTCCCATGACTTATTATACTCTTTTACCAAAAGCACATTTTACTTTCCTTATATGCCTGGCATAGTCTAAAATATATGTTACACTGTTAACTCTTACCAACTTTTACTTTTGGTGAAAAACTATTAAATCTTAAACAAATACATAGTATATTCTCCTGATCCCTTTATCTCATTTTCATATTATTTATTTATATTCTTATTTTTGAATTTTTATTAATTATAAAATATTTTAAGCATTCAATAAAGACACTCATGCACTCATCATCCAGATGACATAAAAATTAACATTTTGCTATCTTTTAAATTGTTTGACTGTCATGTTTTTGAGGGGATACAAAATCACAGATACAAAAAAATTCAACATGAAATTCCAGGAATAGTTATTTGCCTTATTTACGGTCACCTGACTTGGGACTTTGATTCTGTCTGCAAATCTCCTTCAGGGTGGTGTTGAGATTAGTGTTGACCAGATCACCCAGGACCGGCTCTGCTGTGGTGTGGGGCATCTTTTAAATTTTGCCTCCTTCGCTACCTTCAATTCCAGATTTTTAAAAAGAGTTTTATAAAAACAAGCTTCAGTCCTCAGCTTCCTCCACTAAAAACACATATTGTCATCCCAATGCCGCTTTTCTACTTTACATCTCTGAGAACCAAGTCTGTCTTCTCAGGCCACAGCTGTCTCTCCTGTGAAATGGGAATGCGATATGTTTTGGAGGGTTACCCACCACAAATTCATTATTTTACATAGATAAATGCGAGAACATTTTGTTTGTATTACAAATTATAACACACATATAAAAAAGAACAAAATGCACAGTTTGGAAGCTTATGATCAATCGAACACTTTGGTCAAAAAGCAGAAGATTGAAAGTAAATCTACAGGACTCGCTCACACCCTCAGTCACTTCCTCCTCCTTTTCCTGAAAAAGAAACAACCAGAGTGATCATCCGTACTTATTCTTTCCTCACTTTTCTCTCTTTGTCCTTTCTACCACCTAGACATTCACCTTTGAATACTATGGTTTTATCTTGTTTGAAATTTATGAAAATGGAATTCTGTGATCTGCATTCTTGTATCTACCTGTTTTTATGCAATATTGCATTTGTGATATTTATCTACTTTACTGCACACATATCGCTTCAGTCCATTAATTTATATTGCTTCAAACAAGGGGTCAACAAACTACAGTCAGTGGGGGCCACATTCAGCCACTGTGGCCTGTTTTGGTCTATAAAGTCTTACTGGAACGTAGCCACGCTCACTCCTTTACTTGTTGGTGAAGACTGCTGCTCCCTGCAGTGGCAGAGGCAAGCCCCTGATAGAGGCTGCGTGGCCTGCAAAGCCTACGCCACTCCCTGCCTGACTGTTACAGAAAAGGTTTGCAGACGCCCCTGCTGTGGACGCCTCCCCTGAAGGGCTGTGTCCATCCACATCCTGCCCCTGGTGTGCATTGGCGTCTTTCAGATCTTCAATTGTGTGAATATCCTTCCATGAGTCCTCTTGCACACAGCTCGCAGCCCTGCTCTGTGTCTAGTTAGGTGTGACATTGCCAGGCCATAAACGAGTACCTTTATTATTGCCGGATAATGGCAATATTGCTTCCTTTTGTTTCCCCATCCATGGTGTGGAGGTATCCATTGTGGCTTTAATTTTGCATCTTTCTAATTACAGAAAGTTGTTTGCAAATGAGGTCTAAGACATTTCATACGGATATTGGGCAGCTGGATATCCACTTCGGTAAAGGACCCATTTCAGTCTTTTACCCATCTGTTTAATTAGGTCATTTGTGGTTTTGATCCTGATTTATAGCAGTTATTCTTCTGTGTCAGCTCCAAGCTCTCTGCCAGCTATGTGTTGCAAGGATGCTCTTGCACTGTGTGGCTTGCTTTTACCTTTTATTGGTGTCTCTGCAGGAGCAAATATTCTTAATACGAATGTAATCCAATGTGTTGATTTATTCTTTTATGGTTGTTATTCCTTGTGTCTCTTTAAAGAAACAACTCCCTAATAAAAAATGTAGATACCCTTTTATTATTTATAATTTGTCTTACTATGTCTTTCACATTTAGATTTAAAATTCACCATACATCTATTTTTGTGTGCAGTATAAAGTATATATCAAGTCTCATTATTTAGTTTTCATATTTATTTGACCAAATATTATCTATTAAAGTTAAAAAAAAAAAAAAAACACATCCCTCTGCCCTCTACTCCAAACTCAGCCATGAGCTAAGTGTCTGTGTCTGTGAAGGTCTGATTCGCAGCTCCAGGTTCCATTCCATCCTCCTGACGGTCTCTGCGTCCACACCGCTGGTCACTGCTACTGGAGAAACCACCGGCCATGGGGCAGTTCCTGGGGCCTGTGTGTCTGTGTTGCCCTCAGCTCCTCATTTGTCTGCCTGTATTTTATGGTTTTGGAATTATTTTTCATAGGGATGGGATCTCACTATGTTGCCCCATCTGGTCTAGAATGCCTGGTCTCACAAAATTTTCTGACCTCACCCTCATAAAGTACAGGGATTACAGGCCATGTCTTATCTCTGCCTCTATGTTAGACTCAGTTTGTCAATGTCCACAAAAGAAAAGTCCTGCAGGTATTGTCACTGAGATGACCTTGATTCTAGAGAGTATTTACCTTTACTGTGCTGAGTCTTCCAGAATCCAAACATTGCTTATTTCTTTAGGTCTTTAATTTCTTTGAAAAACATTTCACGACTTTGAGTATACTGGTCTTGCATAGATTCTGTTGCTTTTGTTAATGCCAT
Source organism: Piliocolobus tephrosceles (assembly GCF_002776525.5). Classification (NCBI taxonomy): domain Eukaryota; kingdom Metazoa; phylum Chordata; class Mammalia; order Primates; family Cercopithecidae; genus Piliocolobus; species Piliocolobus tephrosceles. The sequence goes on along the minus strand of NC_045448.1, from coordinate 762,917 downwards.
TGTAAAACAAATCTTAAACACACACACAAAATTTATTGATTTTCAGCCTTTGTGATTTTCTAATATATGGATTTAAAACTATACATTCTCTCCATACGATGTTTCACCACATGAATGTGTCTATTTTTTCTTGTTATTACATCAGTCTTTTGGAAAACAGCTTGTTGAGCTATACTCAAATACCGTACAATTTGCATGTTTAAATTGTGCAATTCGATGGTTTTGAGTATATTCACAAATATGTGCAGCCATCCCCACCCTCAGCTGGATCATTTGATCAGCTCCAGGAGAAAAAGAAGGGACTCCTGCCCTTCTCCTGTTGTCCCTCTGTCCCCCGTCCACCGCTCTCAGCAGCCACTAAGCTGCCTCCTGTCTGGACAGACACTCCTCTCCTAGACTTCAGGCAAACACAGAGACTCAAAGGTCTTTTGCATCTGGCCTTTCTCGTTAGGCACAATGTTTTCTAGATTATGGATGAATGATGTTCTTTTGCGTGGCTAAGCCGCATCTCATTTTTCCTTTTGTTCACTGATGGATATTTGGGTGGTTTCTGCCTACTGGCACTTTGACCTTCTTCCCAGTGACAGACCCTAGAGAATTTGAAGTGCGTTTATCTCCCACCCCACACGACCATTTCACAGGAACACCTTGCCCTTGCAGCAGGAGGGGCTCATAGCATGGGGCGTAGGAAGCACACCCAGGAGGAAAGCAGGGTGTGGAGCAGCACCTGCAGCACGGCGTCCTCTGACTCGGCAACCCCCCCACGGCACCCAAGAGCACGAAGAGCGTCGCCAGCGTGCAGAGACCACAGCATCTTCCATCTCTTGTCCGGGGTTCACACAGATCATTTCTTTATTATTATAATTAATGTAACCATTTCTAACTTAGGAAAATCACTGTTTCTTTGCTCTCTGGATATAGTTGGATTACCTCTAAGTTTGACTTTTCCAAGGACCTTTAATTTCCGTTACTGGATGCTGCTACTGTTTTGGTTTGGCACTCTGTCCCTCCTGTCTGTCTCAACAGCAGCCGAGACTCGCTGTTGACCTCTGGGTAGTAGATCCCATGAGAAAGAAGAGGGAAAGTCTGGAGCTTCCTGCACCCCTGGGAGAAGGAACCAGAGTTTTGAAAGCCTGCTCACCACCACGGTTCCGAGGCAGTGGGACTCCCACCAGAACCCTGGAGAAGAGGCTTTCCTGAATTAATACGCTCAGTTCTGACCCAGAGTGAGGTACGCTGTCCTGCAGAAGCTTGTATAGCTTTTCATTTTGATTAAAGAAAAAAATTACTCAAAATTATATTCACCACAAGCATTCTGTATTTGTTATATTATAAATTTAATTGTCTCCTGTGAACTTGTGGGGATAGAATTACAGTACTAATTCCCTGGGAAACTATGTCATCGCGTCCAAACAACTACTCCTCAATTAATAAGTCAACAGAGATTTACTGTGCAGCTTCTATGTGCCAGACATTAGCCTGGAGCCGGATGGTGAAGGGCGGGCGAGAGCTGAAGGCTTGAGTGTGTATTCTGTGGCTGAGAAGAACAGTCAGTAAACGGAAGAGGTCATAATTTAGAATAAGAATAGATGCTTTCCTGAACGTAAATGATAGGCAGAGGATGTGGATAGCCAGGGGATGATAAAAACGTGATAGATGACAAAATTCATCAAAGACTTGAAAGGAAACTCTTCGTTAAATAAGGAACCACGTGATGCAATGTTCACAATCACCTTTGCTTAGAAAGAAGTTTTCAGGATGTTTTAGAAGGCTCTGGCACCCTGCATGAAGTGCTGCTTTTGATCTAATCAACACCAGAGAGGCCGGGAGGGCACAAGGGCAGCGCCCAGGATGGAAGCTGGGGTCCGAGTGTTCCCAGGAAGCCACTGGGAGGATGTGCAGCTGGTTTGGTCCCAGCCCACCTGGCCACGCTGGTTTGTCTCCAGATGCCAATACCAGGGACTGCTCTGCAGCGAGTGTGTAGGTGGTCGGACCGGGGTAAGGCCCCATTCCCTGTCAAAGGACCAAGCCCAGCCTGCAGGCCTCTGATCTGTAGCTGCCTGTGGGCACCTGGCGCCCCCGTCACCACGTTCCCTCCACGGGTCCACCAGGCACCAGCTTTGGAGCCGTCTTGTCACAGGGCCACCTTTCCCACCCCGAGTGATGCCCGCTTTGAGGATCCCCCGGAGCCCTCTTCACAATTCTGTGACTGGTGAACAAGCTGAAGTCAACCTTTTCTATAACGAAAGAGAAGACACGGGCCGTCAGTTGGCTGAAGCCGGTTATTAGCTGAAAGTACAAATTGACATGATTTTCAAAGCAAACACGCCTGTCTTTTCTTGTGTTGTCTCTGTGTTTTAGAGGCGTGGCTGGCGTGTTTACAGGGTGCGTGTGGCAATGAATGCTTTCCATGAATGTATGGGAGAGGGCTGCTTCTCCTTCCCGCTGAACTGCAGTCTGGCGCTGAAAACGCAGTGAGCCGAGGGTGCACACGGCCCAAGAGTCGCACCCAGGCTTTGTCCTTCGCTCCCTTTAGATTGTGTCTGGACTCCCAAAGCCTCAATGCATCTCGTCAAGTGATGAGGATACCATTTTCCAGTAAGAGTCGTGGAGAGGATTAAATGAATTCCCGAATCTGAACAGCTCAGTGCAGAAGCTGGGAGATGCTTGACGTTCGTCGTCTGCCTTTGCCTGGCTTGCACCTGCATAGGGACCTTCATCCATCGACATCAAACTTGATCCGGTTCACTGGCTTTCCGCGTCTCTCCTCTGTGGTGCGCCGGCCGGAGGCTCAAAACACCTGCACTACCCCTTCCCTTTCAACATCCTCACAGCGTTCCCTGTTTGTGTTTGGAGGCCACAAAAGATTTTGCGCTTGCTCGAAGCCTTCAGCTATTCTGATGACTTCGTGAAGAAGAGACAGGAATGGCCACAGCTGTGTTAAGGACCTGGGACTCCATATGCCCAACCTAACTGCAAGCACTTTGTGACTGACATGTGCCCTCCCACATGAGGATTTTAGTGAGGAAACGTGTGCGTGAGTGCTCCACTTGGAGTATTGAACGTGGCACCGAAGGCCGAGTGCAGAGACATGGACGTGGCACTGAAGGCCGAGTGCAGAGACGTGATAGTAAGGAATACATGCATTAAATTAATGTATCTGCAATTATTAATCATCACCAGAATATTGTGGAGGTGACTGCATTTCTGAGCTGTAGGTTGGTGTGAGTTTCTGAGACCATGAAACACGCCTGTGCAGGGTCTCAGCCGACCAAGACAACCTTCCCTGCCTACTCAGCGGGGTGGTGCCTGTGGACTTGCTCATGTGGCCTCTGTCATCGTCCAGGGCAATGGACCGGGGAAGGCCTCCGTGGGCCCGTGACAGACAATTTTACAGCTCCCCTTCCCCAGTGAGGGTCAAACAGCAGCCACAAGAGCCTCGGACTCCTCCATCTCAAGGTCTCTTTTCTGCAAAGCAGAGTTTCTAACGCGAGCCTTGGAAAGCCACTGGAGTTTTGCTTTTTGTAACGATAGTCACATTCAAAGGATGATTCCACTGTAAGAAGCAAGGTGCCTGGAGGCAGCAGTTTCAAAGAGTTTGAAATTAATGAGACTTTTATAAAAGGAGGCGGCTATGAATGGAGGGAAAGGCAGGAACTCTGACAGAACACGGCCACGGAGTACCCACTCCAGCCTACCAGCCCGGCTCAGTTTCCCCTCTGTGAGCCTGATCTCCTCATCCACAGAACCCAAACATCAGAGAATGGCACACGGAGCATCTCCATGGCCCTCAGATAAGCTCCTCCGTGACACACAAGTTACCCCACAGCAGGGCCTGGAATGAGCATCAGAACGGCCTGTTCTGTCCTTCCCATATCTGAGGGTTCACTGTGCACCATGCACTTATTCATTTAGCATTAATTGAGCGCCTACTGTATGCCCAGTATCCTCCTGAGTGCAGGGCCTGCAGCAGCGACATCCCTGGCTGTGCCCCTCATCTCAGGGGCTTCTGTGTAGATGAAGGGGATGCCCGGCGAGGACAAGGCCACCAACAACAGAAACGTAAGGACCCGGCAAGCCTGAAGCAGACATTACGGCAGAGACGCACGAGGGGCGATGGGCGGCCACTGTGGGTTAGGGTGCGGGGCTCCTCTGAGCCCGCAGGTGGACATGTGGGGAGCTGGCACCACATGAGTGACCGTCTCGGGGCCGCCTGTGAAGACCTTCCTGGGGGATGGAGCAGTCGATTCAGAAATCCCGGGCAGAGCGTCTTTTCTCACAGTGTCCTCGTCTGGCTTTGGGATCAGCATAATCCTGGCCTCACTAAATGAATTAGGAAGTATCCTCTCTCCTTCAGGTTTTTGAAAGCCTTTGAAGAGGATGGGTGTTACCTCCTTAACTGTCTGTAGGATTTATCAGTAAAGCCATTAGGCCCTTCCTTGGCTTTTCTTTGATGGAAAGTGTTGTTTTTTCTTTTTTTAACGAATCCAATCTTTGTACTATTTAGGTGGCTTCAGATGTTCTTTTCCTCATAATTCAGTCTTGCCAGGTTGTATGTGTCTACGGATCTGTCCATTTCTTCGGGGACATCCAGTTTGTTGCTGTTTAATTGCTTACACTGGTTGTGTGACCCTTCGTATTTCTGTGGGCCGTCTGGTTTTTTGCGGCATAATTGTTCACACAGGCCATCTGACCCCTCGTATTTCTGTGGTGTGGGCTGTGAGGTCTCCTCCTGCATTTCTGATTTTATTATTTGAATCTTTCTTAGTCCGGGTAAAGTTTTGTTGACTGTTTATCTTCTCAGAAAGCCAGCCAACTGTTCACATTGGTGGTGTATTTGTTTTTGTGTTAGTACCAAAAAAAAAAAAAGACAAGAAAGGGGATCATGATATGAAACCAGGGAGTTGGACCCGGGCGAGGCTGGGATGCAGACGGGGCCAGATCACGGAGCTTTATAAATCGGGGAGAAGAATCCGGAGTCCAGTGGAAAGCCAGTAAAGGTTTTAATTAAGACATGACATCTGATTTAGGTCTTGTAGAGAGATCATCTGGCTGCCCTGTGGAGACGGGACCACAAGGGGTGATGCCCGAGGGGAATCGCTGCAGCCCAGCCGGATGTCGAGAGGTGCAGATGGAGAGAGATCACGCGTCAGACTTTCAGACTCTTCTGAGCGCGTGGCCTCGTGGTCCCCTGGCCCGCTCTGGCGTCTCCGTCTCATGTGGGCAGGAGAGAGGCACCCAGGTCTCCGCTCTCCGGAAGCCCTGGAGGCCTCTGAACCCGGTCATCAGACGTCTTCCACTGACAGTCCTTTGAGTGGATTTTAAATCAGTTAAAACATTATGGGATGATTTTTAATGGTGAGAAACAAAAGGGAGTTGTACACCTGCGCGTATGTGTGTCCATGCATGCATTAGTGTCTGTCCATGCATGAATTGCATCTTATGTGTGTCGTGTGTGTGTACACGTGTATCCTGTCTGTGTGCATGAATGTGCATCACATGTGCATGTGTGTGTCCTGCATGTGCATATACATGAATGTGCATTTTTTTGTCTGTTATTTATGTGTGTGCACAGGTGTGTGTGTGTCTTGCATGTGTGTGTATGCATGAGCATCTGGAGTGCATGTGTGTCATGAAAGTGTGTGCACATATGTGTCCTGCATGTACATATGCTTGAATGTGCATCGTGTGAGTCTGTTATCATGAAAGAGGAGGCTTCAGTCCCCACAAAACTTGTATCATCCCTCAGAAGTCTGCAGCACACCCAGCAGACATTTCCTTTGGTGGCAGAGGGTACACAGTGCACGGGCCCTTCCCTGGGCTGCTTCCACGGTGGGTTTCATCCTCCTGCTAATATTACAGTAACAAGAAAAGCCACATTTCAATTTGGGTAACAATGTTTCAAGATGGAGCAGCACACGGTCTGACTAATTCCAGGTGTGGGACTATCTGGGCGGAGTTCTGGCTGCATTTGTATCTGGGACAGGAGCAAGCACAGACACGGGTTGGATGCCATATATTTGCCTCTGTGAAAGTCCTCGTCTGCGCTAACAATCTGTCAGATAATCCTCTGTCTTGCCCACTATCCCTTCCTTATGCTGGGAAGATCAACCTTGGTGCAGAATCCCCAGGTCCCTGGCATCTCTGCCCTGTGATATGGAGCTAAGTGAATTCTGTGGAAGGCAGCAGTTTGGAACAAGCTGCTGTGCAGGGCCCGGACCGGAGTGAGCTGCAGGTCCCACACCACCAAGGAGGTGCCGAGATCCGAGATCCTTATCTGACCTCCTGAGACATCGGGGGAAAGCTCACAGAAGCCAAATCTCCAAACAGGCCGGTCCGAGCCGGCATGGTAAGGAGGTTCCTCTGCTTCAACCTTTACAAGAAAAGTCATCAGACCCCCCCCTCGCCCAGGGTCTTTTACAAGAGGAGGTGTCTGTCCCACTGCTCTACTCTTTTCCACTGTTCTGCTCTCGTAAACGAGACAACTCCCTCGCGTTGTGTTTCCCGCTTGCTTCCTCTTCTGTCTATAAAATCACAGCCGCCTCTGCTTGGCTCACTGGGACGCGCACTCTCGATACCAATCAAGATCTTTATCTAAACTTGTTGTAATTTTATCTTCTGGCTGCGGGAGGCTCCGGACTGGCTTCATGGCCTCGTCCTTCTCTTCTTTGCTCCCCACTCTCCTAGCTGTACCTTAAGGGTTCTCTCAATGACGTGTGTGGACGTCGGAGTCCAGTTCTCCATCCAGCCCCCCTGGAGCAGCTGCCCTGGCCGGCCCCGCTCCCTGCGAGCACCAGGCTGGGCATGCCTCTCCCTTGCTTGGGGCCCACCCACTTGAGAGCAGACCCAGAGTGACACGGACAGGCAGACGGGGTGCACCTCACACACCTGGGCCAAATCTCTGGCTGACTACACTCTCCTCCTCACCATGCAGGCTCAAGGGAGGGACTGCCGGGCCCTGACCCAGAGCCCAGGTTTCTGATCTGTCTTGGCCACAGGGAGATCACACTCTTCTCTAAAGTTCAGCTTTCCTGCCTGAAGAGGAGACAATCACTCTTTAGTTTCCTCTTGGCTCTTACAATCTATGATACCCACCAATTCAAGGACAGAGCCCAGTAATTGTCTTCAACCAAAGAATTAAAACAATAGACAAAAACGAGACCTTGACTCATATAATTAAAGGTTATGTTCTCATTAGAACAGGAAAATTAACGTATGCGTTAGAGTTTGAAGTCCAAATTTTGGGCCATATTGCCATATGGAAATTAAGAGCAGGCCGATGAAGACAGTCCCGGCTTTGGACGTGAAGAATCCCTTCTGTTGCAGATCCAAACACCACCTGAGTGGGTTGAATGAGTGATTTAGCCTTGAAGTCAGTACTTGATATAGAAAATTGGTATTTCTTCTTTCCTCCGGTCACCTCTTTGCCAGAGGCACTACTGAGCCATGATGTGCTTCAAAGAGGGTCAGAATAAACGACGGGATGCATCTAGTTATAATAATTTACTCTTAATAATATACAATAAACAAAAGCTTGGAAATCCACATTAGAAATGAACAATCTTTAAACATAAAAAGCCAAATATGTGCATTATTTATTTGAAGAAACCATGTGCATAAATTTTTAATATTTAATCTCATCGCATTTGGTGTTTGAGAATTTACTCATTAATATCGTTCACATGATAGGCTAAAATATTCTTTTAATTAGAAACAGTGATGGGAGCCTATAAATGGTCACACACTTTGAACAAAAACCTAGATTGTCTTACATAATAAAGAAAATAAAATAAATACAAATGAGAAGAGAAAAAAACCCTCCAGATTGTTAGAGTAAAGATGGTGTCTTCAGGATCGTCGGAGACTGTGGATGCTTTTGATTCAGGGCCCGAGGACCTGCATGTCCCGAGGACCAGACCGTCCGGGGTGACCTTGTAAGAATCCGCTCCACCGTCCACACCACAGCATCCTGTTCGCCGCTGATGCCCGTGACGGAACGAAAACAACATTTTTGTCACCGCAGTTTAAGTGTTCCTGGCCGTCAGATACCCACTTTCTACTTGGAGGGAATGCCCGTGATTTTAGCCATTGGACAGCTTTTGGTTTTGATTTTTAATTACAAAGAAAAACCACACAACTATTTTAGAATGCATCTCGTAGATGTTAGTTTCAGAGCAAATTTTGGGACAAATTAATAAGTAACCACCGCAAGTGATCTCAGTTCAAAGCACAGCTCCCTCTGGTGTTCATTCCATGGGTGGCGTTTGTGAGCCAGGCCCACGTGCTCAGGAGTGATGGACCAGACACCCTCTGCAGTGTCCCCTCGTTCCCCAGGTCCCAGACCACACGGGACAGCAGTTTAGAGAATCACCAGGACTTGGCCTCTCTCCTTTGTGGAGACTGAGAGAGGAAAATTCATTTGTCTGGCCACAGTCTAAGGGAGGGCCCTGTAACATCCCAAAACACTATGGGGAAAATCAACCCACTCAGTTGGCCACTCCCGTTCAGTGATCTCAGTGGACCCTCAGGGATAGGAAGCCCGGTCTCCCTGCTCCAGAACGACTTTTCTCTCCGATCCCCCACTCCTGTGTCACCCTGGAATTTTCAGAGCAAGAACAGGCCTCTGGCCTAAGCGTAAGACTCACTCATGCCCTTGCTGCCTGTGACGTGTAAGCGCTTGGTGTAAACATTCCCTGCAAACGGCCACATTTGATCTGCTAATCCACGTCCGTCTCTGGGCGTTGGAGCTACCGGCATTCCTGGTTTCCTTGCTCTTTGGTGTCTGTGTGTTCGGTTTGCTTTGCCCGCTCCTGGTCCACCTGCCCAGAACGGGGGTGACGCTGCATCCTCCCCTCGCCCCAGGAGTTCTATCCCAGTGATCTTAGTGCTTTGTGTTATTTTGATCACCCCCTTCCCAAATGCTAATTCCTAAAAACGTGTGTCCCGCTGGGTCCTCATCAGAGAGTTTGGGTCCCATGTGTGACTCTTTGAATGACACATCCACTGGGATGCCACGGAGAGGGTCAAAGCCGAACTCATAATCACCGCCCGCCTCTGGGCTCAAATTCCCTTTGTCCAAGTGCTCCTTTCTCAGTGTGCGACCAGGAAGTTCTCATTCCAGTGACTGTGGAGTGTCTGGAGGAACACCCACACTTTGCCAAGACAACTAAAACATTTGGACAAAATCGGGGGAACATCCATGCGTATGCAAGTTCGGCAGGTCTCGTGGTGTCAGATCTTCAGAAAAAAAGACTCAGAAAAGTGATGGCCATATCAGTGTTGTCTTTCTATTGAGGCATTTAAAAAATGTGGAACCTCCGTGAATCAAGAAGCTAAGAAACCAAAGAGAACAAAGCTGCAAATCAGACTGGATTCTGGGTGGTGCTGGAGGTGGAAGCTGAGACCAGGATTTCTGAAGAGTGAGGGGCCCCAGGCATCCCCTAGGCTCCTTCAGGGTACCCTGGACGCCCCTGCCCTGAGGGGGGAGCGGGATAATCAGAGCCTCCTGCAGGCCACATGCCAGCCTCCTGGTAACTGAAATCTCCACTTTATGTGTAACACACAGCCCAGATATTGGCATTAACATTGGCCATTTAAATGGCAGCTTTATACACACATGAAATAGGTAACACCATGGATAGTTTTACCACAACGATGGAATCCGTATAAAAGAAGCAGATAGAAACTCCAGAATCGAGGAGACAGTCACTGTAATGAAGAGCTCACTAGATGTAAATGCCAGAGTGGGCAGAGCAAAGGAGAATCAGTGCCCTAGAAGTTACATGGTTAGAAAATATTGAAGCTGAAGAACAGAGAGCCAAAAACTGCAGTCATCATATGAAAGGCATACTGGACATGATGAAATGTCTAACATGCATGCAATTGGATTGATAAAAACCAAAGGATGTCAGTAAACATCATTCTAATTCAAGCATAGCACAGAGGAAAAAACTAAAAAAAAGAGCAACACCACGTCAACTGTGCCAGGGACAGAATCAAAAGCTGGAACTCATGGGCCGTGTGAGCCCCAGAAGAAAATAAAAACATCAAAATGGACGAAGCATTTGTAGAAAACGACTTGATCAGAAACAGTGATTCTCAGCTCCAGGAAGCACAGCAAGCCGTCGAGGCCAGAGGCTGAAAGCTGAAGATAAGCTGGCCTCTCAGGAGCCGCCTGATAAGAGAGATTTGTCACCCACTGGGGAACAGTGACACAGCTGAATAATGATGCTTTGTCGCAAAAATAATGGAATCCAGAAGAAAATGTCACCAAAAATAAAAAGACTTTCAGCTGACAAACATATCTAGAAAAACTATCTTTCAAAGATGAAGGGTAAATGAAAACATTTTAAGATGAATTGAAGCTGGATGAGTGTGTTGCCAGCAGATCCATACTTAAAAAAACGCTCAAGAAAATTCTTTAGGCTGAAGAGAAATTATACCCGATGAAAAATGGTGTCATAAAGTAATGAAGAATACTAGAGATAATAAATATGAAAATAAATAAAAACAACTATTTTCCTTCTTTGCTTAAATTCTTGAAAATTAATTGGTTATTTCAAACAAAAATAGAAAAGAGAGTGAGTTTTTTAACATCAAATTTAAATGTGGGGCATCACTTGCAGATAGCAGGGAAGACAAGTGGATTTATAGCAGCGTGAGGTTGTTTTACTGTAGATGAAGTCACGCAATATTACATCAGAGTAGACCATACAAATAAAAATGGATATAGTAACTTCAAGAGAAAACACTGAAAAAAATAATGCAGTCAAAAAGTCAATAAAAGGACGAAATGCATAATAAAATTTTACTAATTTATGCCGAAATAAAACAGGACAATAAAAGGACAGGAAAAGAGGACCCACTGAAAAGGAATGTTTAGGTGGGAGCCACGGTTCACAGCAGAGCATGGGTGCGGCTGTCGGTGACCCTTGGGACTCATGAAATTCTTCAAAATGAGGTTTATGTGGTGGACAGACCAGACCCTGGCAGGGTCCCATTTTCATGACTGTATAATCCCTTCCTCTGAGTGTGGGTGAGACCAATCACTGGTTTCTAACCAACATGAAATGGCAGCGGTGACGGGAGTCGCTCTCTTGGTTACGTTACTGTATTCACATAGAGCTCCGTCTGGCTCACATTCACCGGAAAGACTCTTTCCACCTCTGCCTGGAGGAAGTGAGGGGCTGCATCATAAGAGGCCTCTGGAGGGGCCAATGGCAAGGCACTGCGGGGGACCCGTGTCTGAGGGGGACTGCGGGGGACCCGTGTCTGAGGGGGACTGCGGGG